>NC_066580.1:430906093-431121093 GCF_024323335.1 Lathyrus oleraceus | reverse complement strand
ACCCACAACATTATACTGAATTCATCTACAAATGAGATGAAGTAATTGTTTCCTCCACAAGAAAGGGTTTCAAAAGGACCACAAATGTCATATGAAACTACATTCAGTACATGTAACATGCTTTGCTTCCCAAAAGGTAACATACTTTGCTTCACAGAAGGTAACCTACTTTGCTTGCCAAGCATACAAATGTAACATGGTTTATCAGGTGTCACTATCTTAAACAATCCTTCTACTAAATTCATAGTATTTATCTTGCCTAGATTTTTAAAATGCAGATGTCCATATCTTTTGTGCCAAAATCAGTTGGTGATTTCAGAACTAGCCTTCCAAATTATGTTTCTGGTCAGAGTTGATTTCAGAACTATTCTTTTCTTCTTGTCATATAGCTTCAGTGAGCCTCCTTCCATGATTACTGAGAATCCTTTCACTACTAGCTGACTAATGCTCAACATATTACATTGCATACCAGGGACAAATAACATATCTTCTATCAATACTGTTTTGCCTTCTTTTCTCTGTATGACAATCTTGTACATGCCTTCTACCATTAAGCTTTTGCTATCTGTCAACTTCACACTTGTCTTCTTGTTTGAGTTAAAGTCAGTCAACCACCCCTTGTATCCAGTCTTGTGGTTAGAACAACCAGAGCCTAAGTACCACACATCAGAAGCTGGAGCCCCTTCAGAGGTAGTTATCATCAACATGACAGGATCTAAATTTGAATCATCTTGCACCATGTTAGCTTCCTCTCCACCTGTCGTTTTCTTTCCCTTTCCAAACCACAATCTGAAGCAAAGTGATCATACTTCTCATAGTTGAAGCATTGAATATTTCTTTTGTTTTTGAAACTTTTTATTGTTTTCAAATTTTCTAGACCCTCATCCTCCTTTAGAGTATTCAAATCTTTCTTCAAACTTATTGATCCCTTCGCTATCTGGCGTGGCTTCTCTCTGATGCTTTCCTTTTCCTCGCTTCCACATTCTTTTCATGTCATTAGAACTTTTTTTCTTGAATGAGCAATTAGTGCCTGATCAAAATCTTTATTTCTCTCTCTTTGATTCAGTCTCAGTTCTCTGGCTTCAAGAGATCCTTGCAGATCATCCATCTTCATTGTTTCCAGATCTTTGGTTTCTCAATTGTTACTACTATCATATCATATTGAGGAGTGAGACTTAGAAGTACTTTTTCAACCTTCATTTTCTTTGTCAACGTCTCTCCATAATTCTTCATCTAATTGGTTAATTCTTGAACCCTTGTGAAGAAATCTGATATCATTTCTCCCTCTTTCATATGCAGCATTTCATACCGCTTTCTCAAAGATTGGAGGTGCACCTTCTTGACCTTCGCATCTCCACCATAGTATTTTTTCAGCATATCCCATTCTTCTTTTAAAGTTGCAGCATGAGCTATTTTATCAAACAATTCAACGCATTGGTGAATTTAAAATGGGGTCTTTTGATCTTTCTTCTTGGATTCCTCGTATGCAGATTTATGAGCATCAACCGCATTTTCTGCTAGCGGTTGAAGCCCCTCTTCTTCATACTCAGACACATCTTGAACATTAAAGATGACTTTCATCCGAATGCATCATTTTTCCAATTCTTGTCATCAAGAATCAGAAGATTTGCAGGAAAGTTGTTGTCGCCTGTTCCAACCATAACTTCAATCACTATTGATTTTGGATTCAGAATCGGTCTCTTGATATCATATGTTGGTGTTATTATATCTTACGAATGCGGAAGTTAATTGAGAGAAAGATAAAGAGAGTGTTAGAATGAAAGGGAATAATAAAAAAGTAATAAATATTGAATGAAAAAAATAATCATTATTGAAAGAGAAACTATTACAAAACTATATCAGTGCCTAATATATATACATTCTAATAACTAATTAAGTTTGAATTGATATAAAACATTATAATATTTGTGACTGTTGGATTGAGATTTAGTGGTTGAAATTTATTACGATGTTTATATTTTAGATAACAAAAAATACTGAATTTTAAACATACACCCCTCTAATCTAAATCAAACGATCATAAACTTGAAACAGTGTTCGTGCTAATCGCAGTCCTACAATATTAGAAATATATTTATCCACTTGTAACATTCATCAAATATTTAAAACTAAATAATTCATCACTTCACTCTTTAAGCAAAGGTTAGTATCTTTTTTTCCTTTTATATTCAAGACCAAACATGTCAACATCTATATATGTTGTAGATAATTGGTATTTGGTACTATCATAACATATTAACATGTATGATCCTTGATTTACTTACCTTCACTCACTATCCAACAATTAAACATGTTTGAAACTAGCACTTAGGTATCTAAAATTATGATACACCATCACATGTAATGTTTTAAACTCTCAAGTTGAACATTTATAAGTGAATAAGAACCAAGAAGCCTAATTATTTACATGTGGCTTAGTTTGTCCCACATGTGTGTGTTTGACATTAATTTATATTTTGTTTGAAATATACAAATTTAGTGGCCACCATCCCTATTCTAGCTGCCAGCGTTTGGAAAAAGCTGTCTAAGGCTTTATAGATATTTCCTCTTCATCTCTCTCTTTTGGATGATTTTGTGGACCCTTTTCATTAGCTCAGAAATTGATGTTTTAGTTTCATGCAAAACTAGCAAAATGCCTATGCGATTATTTAATACGATATACACACTCTAGTTATTATTAGAGAATTTTTTACAAAAATAATCCAAATTTTTAAAGAAATTTCCAAAATATCCCTAGTTTTAAAAAAATTCTCAAACTATCCCACTTTAGGAGGAGGCGCCAATTCAATTGGCGACTCCTCTTAAATACTTGAATGGAGGCGCCGATTGGATTGGCTAGGGCATGTGCCCTAGCCAATCCAATTGACGCCCATGTGTATTACTTGAGAGGAGGCGCCAATTGGATTGACACCTTAGTGTAAAATGATTTTTTTTTGGTAAATGGTATACGTGATAGATAAATTTGAAATAGGATCAATTGATATTAATAAAATTTTCCGTTTACACAAAAAAGCCTAATGGTGATGATCGGGATCGCCTAACCGACCTCCGGTCCCACATCCCCTAGCTACCCTGACCCGTGGCCCTAACCCACATTGATGATTCACCACTGGTGTTTGAGCATCTGAGGGGCCAGGAGCGTCACTACCAACTACAGGAGATGGTCTGTTGAGGTAGTCAGACAAGTCGGCATAGTCTTCAGTATGCATCGATGGTGTACCGCCGTAGCTGAGCTCATGACCCATGCCAGAGAAGTTGGGTTGTGGTTGACTCATTGATGGGCGACCGGGACGGTTGAAGGGAGACATGAGTGTGAATGATGCGTCGAAGAAAGGTTGGAAAGGTTGTTGGGGTGTTTGGTAGAGATAGGGTTGTTGGATGTTTTGGTTTTATGAGGTTTGGGCTTCTTGGCTATGGTAGGAGGAGGGGCGGTTGGTGTTGAATGATCGTTGGGTGTTCTGGCTAAGGTGACTTTGGTAGGGCGATGGGGTGGGTGCGAAGCGATGTTGGGTCTCAGGTTGATGGTCAATTTGTTGGTGGTGGTATGGGGTATGCTCTTGGTATCGGGGTTGGGTGTATGGCATGTTTTGGTTGTATGTTTGTGTGTTGGTTGAATGAAACGTTTGACGAACAGGGGGGTCTGTGTATCCGGTCTGACACTGTTGTTGGGGGTTTGATTTTGAGGTGTCAAGTGTGTAAGTCATCTGGTATGGGTCGTACAAGTACATATCCTCGGCGATGAACTGAAAACCAACCGATTTGTACCAAGCCATATAAGTACGACTTGGTTTTTCTTCAGTTGGCATGACTGCGTCAGTTAAGACATGGTCATGGCGGTGCTTCCATTTGCGACACTCCAATCTTGCGAAGCTTTGCCATGGATTGAAGTTCCATTGGTCGTTAACTTTATGCAGATGCCATTCTCCTAGGCTAGCTGGGGGATCTGGGATGTTTTGGGGCATACTGAACTGCAGCTTCACATGATCACTGTTGTGCATCTCCGCAATTGTGAATTGTATTATCGGTGTGCATGCAGTCCATACGGCCGCGTCTTCAGCGTTGACCTCATGGTCATGATCCAAATTAAGGTATGGACGCCAAATGAACTGAAATTTGAAAGAAGATAGGATTATAATCTAGGTAGAAGAAGTTAACAAAATATAACGAAATAATTAAGTTATTATCCTTACGTTTGTCGGTCGAAGGTGATCCAACAGGTTGCGATACTGAGTAATACAGTGTCTTGGACATCTGTTGTAACTCATACCACGTGCAGACCATCTACACCAAAAATTCAAAAAATATTAGTTAGAGATAATAATCTTTAAAGAAGTAAGTAAAGATATAGCAATTTAAACAACTTACTTTTGTGCATACGGAAATGTGAAAGGGTTGTTGTTGATGGGTGCTATGGACGGTAGTCTTGAGCAACCTCATGTTTGTAGCAAAACAACACATCCAGAAAATGTAGATGTATCTTTGTATGAGTTTTTGCACAAGGAGCTATAGAGATAGGCTAGACAAGCAGATCCCCAACTGTAACTTCCTATTCTATCTACATGTCTAAGTAAAGGTAAATACATAATATGCATGCTAGAACCACTACCTTCGGGAAATAAAAACGAGCCAATTAACAGCATAATGTAACACCTAGTTTTTATTATTCGAGCATCTTCGATAGAATGCTCATCTAAGTATAAACTATTATAGTACGACTTAAGGCGTGAAATTAGTATACCTTGACCTCTTGCGTTATCATCTAACAAATCAGTCTCCAAGAGATCCATGTAAATTGAATTTGCATAGTTGGTTTTACCATTAACAGCCTTACCTTCAATAGGCAGTCCCAAAAGCATGTAGATGTCTTCTAACATCACGGTACACTCACCGGTTGGGAACCAAAATATGTGTGTCTCTGGTCGCCATCTTTCGCATAAAGCTAGAATGAATTTGTTATCTACGGACCAAGACAAAATCTTGCTTATATGACCAAAACCGGCGAGTTCAACATAAGGTTGAATCATCGGGTCCATATGGACATATTCGTGGACCCGAGTCCGGAGCCTTGATACATTCTATAAAAGAAAGAACAAAAAAACTTGACTAAGTTGGTATGTTAAAATAAAAGGGGGTTGGTGAAGATGAAAGAAAAAAAGTTAACAAAAGAAAAAACTTACATATGTTGCGATGTTTGCAACCGTTCCTCTATGTGATTTGTCCATTGTGAGGATAGACATTTTGTCGGGGGGTTGGTGCAGATGAAACTACAAGAAGTTGTTGCAGATAAAATTGTAGAAGAAGTATTGTAGAAGAAGTAGTGAGAGTGATGGTGTGGAAGAAGTGTTGATGGAGTGGATGTATTTATAGGCAAATGGATGGGAGCATGAAAAGTTGTGCTTGCATGGTGTCTCCAATTGAATTGGCGACCATGTACAACCTTTAAGAGGTGCCGCCATTCAAATTGGCTCCTCCATAGGGACATGCATGCAAGATCTAGGTCTGATTTCTTAGTTTCGAGGTCTGCATGCATGCTTTCACAAGGTGTCGCCAAATGGATTGGCGCCCATGTGCAAGGAATGAATGGGGACGCCAATTCATTTGGAGTGTGTGTTTACATGTATGACACGTGGTTGTCCTCTCTCTTACATGCTGAACATGTCACTTCTTAGTAGCTTGCATGATTGACATATCATTTCGTAGTAGCTTGCATGTGCGACACGTCACTTCGAACTAGCTTGCATGTGCGACACGTCACTCCGAACTAGCTAGCATGTGGGACACATCATTTCCCTATTTAAGTGTCTTACTATCAACATCCAAGACACTTCACTCACATTCATCTATAGCAAGAAAATAGTTTTCATCTGCACAATGTCATCTTCACCAAAATACAGTGTCAATATTCACTACAACGGTGAAACATACGAGTCTGAGTTGTATGGTTTTTGTTTTCGAAACACTGATACCATTACACTCACGATCAAAAGAAATGCAACCTTCTTACATATGAAAAAAAGAATACAATCCTGTATAGGATCGGGTATTGTGTCAAAGATCACGTATCAAAATCCAATATTTTTTTAGAATAGTCAATGTAAGTTTTTCCCCTTAAGGTACGAGACGATGAAGATGTTGAATACATGTTTGTTAGTCATGAACATTCAGGCTGTAACTGTATTGAGTTGTACATTACTCTTAAACCATGTATACCATCTCAGCAGTCTCAAATAACCAGTCAGGATGAATCTGGTGAATTTGATCCACAATGGTCAGATGACGTCAACCCAGAAGCAGAAGCAGAAGTGGACGTCGTTGATGAAGAAGAAGAGGAGACCATGATACAGGTTGATCACGTGATGAACAACGACATTGAAGATGATGATCAACCACTACCAATACCTTCTAGTCATGTCTATAATCCGCCTCAACATATGACAAATATGGATCTGCACGACGATGAAACATCCAACAGTGTTTTCTATAATCCGTATCTGAGATCAGAAGGCGAATTAAAGGTGGGAGACATGTTTCGTACCAAAGAAGAATGTGTTATAGCTATCAAAAAATTCCACATGAACAACTCTGTTGATTTTACAGTGAAACGCACTGATTCTAGAAGGTATTTTATCAAATGTCGTAACATGCTTTCTAAGTTTCGTTTGGCTGCATCTTACAAAAATAAAAATGACTCTTGGGAGATCGCTTCAATAGACCCACCTCACAGTTGCATTGCAACTAACGTTGAACAAGATCACCGTAAACTAAGCACTGCGTTGATATGTCAAGACATTTTGTCGTTGGTTAATAAAGACCCATCAGTGAAGGTGAGTATAATTATATCCCATATCAGAACAACATATAATTATACTTCATCTTACAAGAAAGCCTGGATTGCGAGAACAAAGGTTGTTGAACAAGTATTCAGCAACTGGGAGGATTCATACAAGGAATTGTCATGGCTTTTATGGGCACTAAAAACATGTCCCAGAAACTGTAGCAATTATGGACACATTTCCAGCGATGATGCCAGACGGAACTTGTGCTACAGGTAATTGAATCTTTCACCATCTCTTTTGGGCATTTGACCCGTGCATCAAAGGTTTCGCATTCTGCAAACCTATTATTCAAATTGATGGAACTTGGTTGTACGGAAATTACAAGGGTACTTTGCTCATGGAGGTTGCACAAGACGGAAACAATAATGTCTTTCCCATTGCCTTTGCTCTGGTTGAAGGTGAAATGGCTGGTGGATGGGGTTTCTTTCTTCGACATCTCAGAACGCATGTGGCTCCACAAGCCAATCTCTGTTTGATTTCTAATAGACATGCTTCCATTGAGAGTTCCTACAATAACCATGACAACGGATGGCATGATCCTCCTTCTATCCATGTCTATTGCATCATACACATTGCACAAAACTTCATGCGTGCTATAAAAGATAAGAATATTCGCAAGAAGGTGGTGAATGTTGGGTATGCTCTAACTCAGACGTCATTTCAATATTATCGTGATAAAATTAGACTGTCTAATGAAGACGTAGGGAGATGGCTAAATAACATACCGGTAGAGTAGTGGACAAGGGCATTTGACAGAGGTTATCGATGGGGCCACATGACAACAAACCTTATGGAATGCATGAACGGGGTATTCAAAGGAATTCGAAATCTGCCGATAACCGCCTTGGTAAGATCGGCCTATTATAGGTTGGCTTCTACATTCACAACCAGAGGTGAAAGATGAAGTGTGGTGTTAATGTCCGGGCAAGTATTCAGTGAGTGTTGCATGAAGGTCATGAAAGAGGAAAGCATCAAAGCTAGCACACACGCTGTAACATTCTTTGACCGTCATAGGAAAAATTTCAGCGTCCAGGAAACAATGGATCACAACGAGGGGAGACCAAATTTAGCCTATGTTGTTAGACTAAACAGAAGTTGGTGCGATTGTGGAAAATTCGAGGCCTTCCGCATTCCTTGCTCCCATGTCATTGCAACATGCGCTTATACTTATCAAGACGCTTACAATCATTTATCTGATGTGTACAAGACCGTCACCATCATGAATGTATATAATCAAAGCTTCTCGGTACTACCAATGGAGGAATACTGGCCTCCATATGAAGGTGATATGGTTTGGCACAACGACGAGATGCATAGAAAGAAAAAAGGAAGGCCAAACAGCACACGTATCAGGACAGAAATGGATTCCACAGATAAAATGATAAGATTATGTAGTATCTGTCGCCAACCAGGATACAACAAGAACAATTGTCACAATCGAGGAGCATCATCTAGGTCTTAAGCTTTTTGTAACATTGTATTTCTGTAACCTTCAATCATTATATATCATTAAGTTTTTGTTACAACGAGGTTCATAACAAACATCATTACAAAATAAGCTATCTGAAAATAGAAATATTTCTAACTGATTACAACAATCAAATTGATGTCATCTCGATAGAACATCATTTCCCTAGCATCCTTATCAGTCTTCATTCGCATCCAACCAAAGATATTGTCGAGTCTCTCAATACTTCTAATTTTTTCCCTTCTGGTATTTTCCCATCTAACCAACGAACCAACTTCCTCTTCAGTTGATTGAACGTAGTGATGTTCCAGAACAGCATCAGCATCTGAGGTTTATCTCTCGCATAAATCACCTTTCCGTATCGACAACGAACACCAAACATGATTGTCAAATGATTAATTGAGATGTGGAATAATGACTCACACAACGCCTATATTTACAACACAAAAATTGCATTTTACACTAAGGCGCCAATCCAATTGGCGCCTCCTCTCAAGCTATACACAGGGGCGCCAATCCAATTGGCTAGGGCACCTGCCCTAGCCAATCCAATTGGCGCCTGCATTCAATTTTTAAGAGGAGTCGCCAATTGAATTGGCGTCTCCTCCTAAAAGTTAGGTAGTTTGGGATTTTTTTTGAAACTAGGGGTATTTTGGGAATTTCCTTGAAAAATGGGTTATTTTTGTAAAAATTTCATTATTATAACCAATAATTTTTCTTTAAACTTATTAAAAATATTTGAGATATAATAATAATCAAATACATCGTTTATTCAATAAATCTAAAAAAAATATTATAATAATGACTAAAAGATATAGATTTTATTTAAATATATAAATTTAAAATAAACTTTTTAATTATAAAGTGAATAATGATAATATAACATCAATTGTATTAAATAATTATATAAAAAAAAGCTTGTGAAATAAAGAAAGGGAAAAAAATAAAAATATTTAATATTTGAAAATAAAGAATTTTGTTTCTTAAATAAAGTCAATTGTTAATTAAAATAAAATAGATATTTTATTGATAGTGGTCGTGAGAAAAAAAATTAACATTTAAAAATAAGAATTTTGTATAATTGTTAATTAAAATAATATATATATTTTTTCTGATAGTGCCCCGTGAGAAAAAGAAAAATTTGGATATATGAAAATAAGAATTTTGTACTTCAAATAAAGATAATTATTAATTAAAATAAAATAAATATTTTGATGATATTGACCCCTAAAAAATAGAGAAAATTTGACATTTAAAAATAAAAATTTTATATCTTAAATAAAGATAATTGTTAATTGACATAAAATAAGATTTTTTATAGTGATGTGTGAAAAAAAATTGACATTTAAAAATTAAAAAATTGTATTTTAAATTATACAAATTATTAATTAAAATGAATAGATATTTTTTATAGAGATATATTAGATGGAAAGTTAATTATATGTATAGCTATTAAATATTATCTAATTTCATAAAATAAATTCTTAATTTTATTAAAATTTTAAATAGATTAATTAATATTTTTAATAATAATAAATAAATCAAATTAATTAAATTCATCTTAAAAACAAAACTAAATGTCAATATTGTATATATTCATTCATTAATAAATATTTAATATGATAATCATATATTATAATTTAACATTTTAATATATTAAAAGTTATTAGAAAAAATAAAATAATTAGATAAAAAAGATTTTTTTTAAAAATAAAAGAATGAGATGATAAGTGAAAGAGTGAGAAGTGGAGAAAAAATTAAAGTTGAAAAAGTATCAAATATGAACTTGATACTTGATAGCATTTGGTTGAAGTAAGGTGAATTGATTGAGAGATTAAATTTTGTACTATTTTAAAACATTTACAAAAATTTAAAGAAAAGGTAATATTGATAGTTAGATGCATGCTATTTTAATAGATGAATAATTCATAATTCTAAATTTATTGTTAAATTATTATCAATTGAATTATTAGATATAAAATTATAAACATAAATATGCATGTACTATATATAACAATATAATAATGTATTTGACCTCTATCAATCTTATTTCAATTGTTTAAAGTCAAAATTGTTAGGTTGTATATCATCATCAAACTTCGAACTTATGTACTTACTTTTATATGTTTGAATTTTTAATAATTATTATTTTAGACAAAAATAATAATATTAATGTGATTATTTTAGTTTTTTTATTTTATATCTTTTATAATTTATAGTTTTATATCTATTTTAAAGCAACACACAAAAACGTAATCAACATTAATGATGTGTGATGATAGACTAATAACCAACTTTCAAACGTTGGCCAATTTTGGGAAGATTGAAAAGAACTTGTGTTTGCCAAACTAGTGCTATATTGGGATATAGTTTATTCTAAAAGTTTGAGTCGTAGTCAATTATATCAAAAATATTTAAAGGAATAGACAACTTGTGATTAGTCTATTTTCTTTAATAAATTGGCAATTTTTTTGTTCTTTGTTAAAATGTTTTTCTTGAATAGAGAAGTATATATTATTTATAAACTATTTTTGGAATAACAAGCTGGCATAATTTATAATAAGTTCATATGCTTTAAAAATATCAATTTAATAATAATGATTTCATAGTAAATTTATAGTTTTTTTTATTAATTTATAACACATTTTGATAAGTTATTTCAAATAATTTTATCTTATCATATTTTTATCTTAATCATATTAATTAATCATATTTTTATTATCTTATTAACAATTTAATTAATCAACTGACAAGTGATATTCAATTAATCTACCTAAGCAGGGTTCAAGTCTAACATTTTTTTTGCTTGGTTATAGTTTTATTTTGGATGACATAAGGTGATTGTACTAATTTTCATGAAGATTATGTCACGTTTATTCTGTGAAAAATAATTTTTATGTCACCCTAAAGAAAAGTAGATTGTAAAAATAAAATGTATATACATATTTGAGATCCATGAAATTCCATTGTTCGAGTTATGAACCATTTTTTCTTTGTAACTTATTATCCAAACCTTTGCCCATATCTCTTGCTTCATACATGGCTGATGGCTGAACTAAGATTTATGACTACTAAAGATATAAAAAAAAAGTATTATTTTAGATTTAAATATTAGCAAATAATTAGTCATATTTGGTAGATTAAATTATTATGCTCAAAATATCATTTAGTGAAACAAGTTTTTGTTTAGAAGTAATTGAAAAGTGTGCTTCTATATAAAGGATACACAGGCGTAGGATACATATCACAACGCATGCCCATTTTCGGGTTATATTGTCTATTATTTGAAATACTTGCTCATTCAAGAAGACGTGGGAATAACATGTCTCTATTTAGTAACGATACTGAAAGGACAATTAACGAAGAAAGCTTCTAAGACTGAGGCTCAAAAAGTTTTTATAAATATCTCATAGAAAAATTAATATATATGAAAGTTTTTCACAATTCATGTGTGAGTTTGCTCTAACACCACAACAAAGGGAGATTCGAAGAAGAAAGTGAATTGGGTAAGATGGTTCACAATTTGCAAGTCCAAGAAGCTCGGAGGGTTAGGGGTTAAATCTTGCGAGAAGTTTAATTTGACGTTTCTTAGTAAATAGAAGTGGAGAGTGTTGACCGAACCAAATTCTTTATGGTTTATAATGCTTTCCTTTAAATATGGTAACAGGAAGGTGCAAATGTTGGATTATTCAGGTGTGGTGATAGATAAGTTCTCCTTTTTATGGTGGAAGGACTTGGCTGGCCTTACTTCATCGGGGACCGTTAAGTGTAATTGGTTCACTATGGTTGTTTTGTGTAAGCTAGGGAACAGTAGCACCATTAGGTTTTGGAAGCATAATTGGCTCGATCATAATTCGTTGGCTATTCATTTTAACAATTTGTTTGGTTTTGTAGTAAATCCAAATATTTTGATTCATGACGTAGGTTATTGGCTCAGATAAGTTTGGAATTAGGAGTTGCAAATTCGTGTCGGGTATGTTCTTAACACGGAGGCAATGGCTGAGTTCGATCAGTTTATGGACATCCTACAGAATGTCTAGCCTTTTCAGACAGTGCGGGACGAATTTTTTTGGTGGAATCGCGGCCCGATTTTTACTGTCAAAAACAGTTATGAGGTTATGGATAGTTTGGATGAACTGAATTCTGTTGTGGATAATGAGGTGCAAAAACTGCTGAATGTTTTGTGAAGGTCGGATTTACCGAGAAAAATTCATATTTTCCATATGGAGGTTATTGATCAATAAGCTGCAGACCAAAGATGAGTTGAAAAGGTAGAATACTATCAATGGAGTGCATAATGAGGTGTGTCTGTTGTGTTTCAAAAGGAAGAACATGTTGTCCATTTTTTTCAATTGGGACGTAAGTCGAAATGTATGGTTTTTAATTTTCTCATGGTTGTGAAGTGTTGTGACTCATCTTGTTTCTTATTCGGTTGAACATCTTGAAAGTGCAGTCACGTTATCGTATTGTATTATTTCTTTGTTTTAATGTTTGTGTTGATTTGTGTGTATATGGTATTGTTTATTCGCTTATTTGTAATTTACTAGTTATTCAAATATTCGCATGTTTGTATTTCATTCACAATTAAGTTGTATTGAGTTCACTTAGACTATTTAGAATTGTACCATTAAGACCCTTAATTATTCAATAAAGTTAGAATGTTGATCCATGATAGTGCTCCTTTTTTTGTCTAACAATTTGTTTTTTTGTCGTTTCATCGGGCATAACTTGAATCACAAGTTAGAACTCTTATATCAAGGTGAAAAGTCATTTGATTCTAATCGTGTGTTATGTGTGACTCGAATCATGGACATTGTGAAAATTGGAATTTGCCACTGGATGATTTGACTTGAATCATGAAATTAACTTGACTCGAACCACAACCTAGTGTGACTCGAATCATGTTGTAAATTTGAATCGAATCATAACACTCCATGAAGCTAGGATTGGGCTCTTCTCAATTTGACTTGAATCATGAATTGAGTGTTACTAGAATCACAAGACCTTGTGACTTGAATCGTGATTCCGTCTTGACTTGAATCATAACTTCACAAATCCAATTTTCCATCTTAGATTTAAATAGTTGTTTCTTTTATCCAAAGACAAGTGTTTGAAACTATGTGGGTGAAACCCATATAGGAAAAATATCAATCTGTCTTCTTTTCTTTAATGTGTGTCTATTCCAAACACCTTTCATCTTTCACTTATTTTTCAAGAACAACTTCTTGAGTATTAATCAATGACAGATTCATATCTTTATGTTACATATTATTCTTGTGTAATTTGTTGTTGTCTTGAGATAAATTAGAGAGAGTGAGTTGATCAATCTTTTAGTGATTCATGGTTGATTAAGTCATGATATGAATCAAAAACCAAGACCAATTTATCCTAAAATTCGAGAGAGCCTTATGTGTGTGTTCTTCATTCACCTACATCTAATTCCTTGATTAACACCTTAAGAATTAGAGTGCTTGTGAGATTCGTTTGGCATTGTTCATCATCTTCATCCTTAGTCTTTTTAAATTGTTATGGACCTTCATCTCTAAGATTGAGTGTTTGAGGGAGACTAGTGGTACATTAGGGTATCTAATATTTTTGTGTGAAGTTTTGTTGTTTGTAACATGTATGTATCATTTATTGAATGCAATTTGGATATTATTGGTATCTAACGAGAAGAGGGTTTCAATATACTCCATGGAAGACTTTGGCAAAGTCTAGTACAATTTGTTCGTAAGCCAGATTTGGAAGTTGTCCAACTTTGGTGAGATTGTGGAAAGACTGGTCGCAGACAAAGTTGGGAGTTGTCCAATCAACGCTTAGCTATGGAAATAGCTCGAACAAGAAATCAGTGTGATCATGTGGAATGCCACATACGAAGATTTGGAGCAAATTTGAGTGTCCAATCGGTGCGATCAACGCTTAGCTATGGCAACCGCTTTGGGGATCTTGTTTTTGTTAGCAATTTGAGTGTCTGCATCAACAGATGGAATTATAATTCCATATGATATCTCGTTGTAATTAAAACGCTTGTATCAAACTTATCAAAATAGTGGAAGATCGCGATTATTTCCCAATGATTTTAAAACGAAATTGACTACTAGAGTAGGCAAAGCGAGGACGAACGCCAAACCACTATATATCTCTATGTAATCTCTATGTATATTTTCTCTCTTCCTTTATCTCATTTATTTTCAACATTCATTCATATTTCTATCGCGTTAGTGCATTATTGCATCATTTGCATGTCATTTATGTTAGATCGTGCTTATATAGTTTAATATGCATGCTTAGGTCTATGATGCATCAATCTTATTGGATAATTATAAGTTCAATTATGTCTTGAATGAACATCCATGTAAAGTGCTTTTAAATCACTTTTTTTAAAGCAACTTTGGTTATCTTGTAATTGACTTACATTAGAAGTAATCAAATCTTTAGTGATATCTTGTAATAATTCAGTTGGTTTAACTCATTGAGATGCTTTCAAGCTCTCTTAATGTTTTGTTTCTCTTTCACGTTTCTTAAAATCTATGATTTCGTTTATGGAACCAAAAATGTTTTTGAAATTGTATTTTTGGGGATAGGTCTATTCCACCCCCTTCCAGACCTCCTTGTGTCCATATTTTTACCTAACAATTGGTATTATAGTGGGTATTTTGATAAAAGTATTGCGACTCCAAAAGATGAGGATATAGTTCCTTCGATCTTAGATGAGTTTTTATATCTATTTAGAATCTTATGCAACTCAATGAATTCCAACTATGTTACATTTATTTCATAATGTTTGATCATTCATTGAATGCATTACATAGATTAATGATCAGGGCATTTTGATACACATTCTTCTATAATTGTACTTAGGCATTTCTATAGTTTATTTTATTATTTTTACTATTTTAGTGTGTTTTTATATTTAAGTTTATTTTTACTTTAATTTTATTTTCGTACTTTATTTTCAGCATAAATAATTATTTGATACCTTGTTACTATATAAACCATAACTTAAGCTAGCGAGAATCAGATTGATAAGTTCTAATATGCGTTAGAAATATAAGAGAAAGAGCTACAAGTTTCATGTTGAAGTCAAAAGCTGATTCAAAGTGAAAGAGGGTCGAATAATTCGTTGAAGTTCTAGACTTAATTAAAATAGTTAGTTTGAGCCAGTTTTTGTAATTTTCGGGTCGGACCCCATAAGGGCCCGAACTTACCTTTTATTATATTAGGTCTTTCATTACTATAGTAATCCTATTATGAATTTTGATGATACAATATTGCTTAGAAGATTTCATGGAGAACTAAAACTCACAAGGTTGATCTGCTGTAATCGGTTTCCGCCGATACTTTGAGGTTTCTTAATTTTCAATCAAATTTCTTTTCCCTTTCAATATTTTGTTCTATGTCTTGTATGCTTTATTCAAGTTCTATATAATATGTGTTGATTAATTTCGATTGATATATGTTTCATAATCGCGTTTGCTTAATTCGTGTGTGCTTAACTCATTTGCTTAATTCGAAATCTGTTTGCTTAATTCAGAAATTAGGAACACATATCATATATTAGTATCAATGCGCTTGTTATTGTTACTGTAATCAAAAAGGGATTAGAATCCGCTTAGGGCATGGAAATTATATTAACCAATGATAAGTTGGGAAACCAAATCAGTAGATCGACTTATTTCATAATCACTTTTTATAATCACTTATTCTTAATCGAATCGAAACCCCCTATTTTGCTTTCTTATTTGGTTAATTTTCCAAGAGTCCTTGCGATACGATACTCAAGGTGTCGCTTCCCGTTTACTATATTTTATTACTTGCTTTTGACCCGTGTGCGACAGCGAATCAATTAACTTAAAGTAAAACCTTACTACTATATTCTTCGAACATTAATTGCATTTAAGATATTCTCTAAGTTTTGATTCATCCATGATTGAACTAACATTATTTTGAGGTATATTCAGTGTAATTGGGATCCTGACACTATGTCTTAAAGTTTGTTCTTGGTCGATCCTACTTAAAGATGGATGTGCATTCATATGACAATGTGCTTGAAGTTTTTTAGAGATAAAAGAAAGAAGAAAAAGGCATCTTCTACTTACCTATTCTTCCCAGGTTCTCGTAAAAAGAAGACGAAGGCAGCTTCTGACTATTGGCAGTTTTCTCTAAAATTTCAACAATTACAAAAGATTCAGGCGTAGAAATGTGTTCCTTGAAGTGCTAATAATCGTCAAAGAGTTGAACCACTTATTCAGGATTGGCAAGATGTTTCAATCAATGATAGTTGAAACAATCATCATTTAAGTTCAATTGAAGTCATATGAAGGAGAATCTGATAATATTCTTCATACCTACAAGAGAAGTTGTATTTAATTAGTGTTTGAATAATCGTATTTTTACTTATATTATTATTGTTATTGATTACTAACAGTTTTCATGTGCATCAAGTTAAGCCTAAATCGTCTAAGTTGGTATAATCTTTTCAAACCTCCTTTATTTCTTTTTGTGTATACATGTTATAATTATTTGAGCACCAGATGTGTTATCTTTTTGAAATATGTATGTGTATATGTATGTGTATGTGAATGTGTATGTTATATGCTTATGAATCTCATGCCTTAATCCTTCAATGGCACTGGTTTAAATTTTATTCAGTCTATTCATAATATTTACATGTTCATCATTCATTCATTCATGCATCACCATTCATTTCAATTAGTAAAAATCATGTTGACATTCACATTAAAGGTATTTATCATTAACATCATCATTAAAAAGGTTTAGATTTCGTTAAAAAAAATTGCATTAAATTTTTTCAAAAATTTACTCCTTGATTTGAATCACCATTACAACATAATTTGAATCATGAGTCTGGGAGTTATGGCATTTTGGGGTTGTTTAATTTGATTCAAGTTGGGTGTGCACTTAATTCAAATTAAAGCGCTTTTTCACTAAAATAAAATGAAGTTGAGAAAAACACAAGAAAAATGTTGAATTGTGTTGACTAGCTTTTTCATTCTTTTTATAACTCTTAGTCAGATTCTAAACACAAGGTTGTAGAATATGATTCAGTCAGAGGTAGTCAGCGGATATGAAATGCAAGAAAGAAGAATAATAAACAGAGTTATCCTGGTTTCTCTCACAACTTAAGAGTATTTTAGTCCATTTGTACTTACAAGAGATTTTCACTATAATCACACAAGATTAAAATTTTCTAAAACACACAAGAGACTTCCAATGCTCAAACACTAAAGTAAGAGAAGTATATGCTCAAACATACAAGCAAGAGACTTCCAATGGCCAAGCACACAAGCAAGAAACTTCTATGCTTAAGCACATAAGTAAGAGACTTCGAGTACTCAAACACTTAGTGAGAGACTTTTAACAGTCTTCCTAACATATAAATGATTGTTTGGGAAAATACAATTGATATACAATCATAGGTGTATAAAGAATACAATGGAATTATACTCTTTTAAGACTTAAGGATTTCTAATATATACAAGGATAAGAAATCCTAAGTTCAGCTTATGCTTTTATGTTGACAGAGTAACTTCTCTTCGAGTGTCAATTGGTGTATTTTTCTTCAAGTCTTTATCTCCTTAAATAGAGAAGAAAAGAGTCATTAAAATGCAGCACATTAGAGTCCTTTGAGAACCTTCAAAAGAGACATTGGTATGTTTCACCAAATAGTCAAGGTTGGTGAAGGCTAGTTTTAAAACTATTTGCTACAAATGAAATTAGCAGTTGTATCCCAACATACTCTATGAAGAAAATAGAGCTTAGGTCTTCACGTGACAAAGTAGACCCAGAGGTTGATAGAGACCCATCAAAGTTACCTTGGTCATTGCGCTTTGATTGGATCAAGTTCTGATCATCAGAAGTAGACTTCTTCAAAGTTTTGTCTTTAGAGGCTGACTCCTTCAGACTCTGACCTTCAAACGTTGACCTCTTCAGAAGTTTACTTCTTCAGAGTATCGTCTTCAACTTCCTATCCATTAGATTTTGGTCTTTAAGCTTCTCATTGAATATTCATAGTCAGAACCAATACTTAGATTCTAAATAAAATTTTAGTTTATGGTCCTGCACACTTGAACAAACATTAGTATACTCAATTATTCTTTAAATATTTTGTCATCAAAACATAAGGGATATGGGACAAACCAATTTTGTTCCAACAATCTCCCCCTTTTTAATGATGATAAACATAAGTATTTAAGAATCATGGTTGATAATTTAATTAACTAGTTGACATTAGAGTCTGAGGTTTGTAAGCCCCCCTGAGTCTAACAATCCATAGGGTGAGGTTTGTAAGCTCCCCCTAAGTCCCATCCAGGTTAATTAAATTTGAACATTTAAAGCACAATAATAATTCTTCAAAATTTAAGCAAGAATAATAACTTTCAGATTTCAGGTGCCTAAATCTTTTATATCTACTCCCCATTTTATCATCAACAAACAGAGGAAATAGAAAAGATACTAAAGAAAAATTTGATTTAACCAAAGAAGAATTATGAGCAGAAAATGCACAAAAAAACAATGTTTGAGATTTCATCAGATATGAATAAAAAAAATTTAAAAATCATATTTGGTTTTCCCTAATTAAAAAAAAGTAATTAAAAACATACTAGAATGGTTGAAAATAACTTTTTCAATTCTCAAGATGGTCAAAACAGGTTCTGAAAGCTAAGCATTTGATAGGAATATGGCAGTCAAGCCATGAGAGATGTGCTTGAAGACCAAGAATATATATCTCTCCAAATTCCATTGATGCATAATACGCAACATTGATTTTTCTCCATCCCAAACTCTCTATAAAATTGTCTCCCGTTAGCAATAAGATCACATCATTTCCATCTATCTCTTCTCATAACTGATAATATGAGTAAGTTATCCAAGAATTCCAAGGAGATCGGAAAAGTTGTTAAGGATGTTGAAGGAAGGAAACTCAAGAATGATAAGCTTAGTAAGGCTGAAGGTTCAAAGACACAAATTGGTTCATCTGCAGGAGCTTCTTTGGTGGGGAGGACATCAGTCTCCAAGATGAACAAACTCAATATGAATAAAAATCTAGTTGATAATTCTGATTCAGAAGCTGATGAGGACTATATGACTTTCCTTATAATGGGAGGTTTCCACCCTGATGTAGTTTAAGAGTTGCAGTCTTTGTAATGCATCTTATTGCTTATGAGAATGAATCATGATTTGTAATAATTTCTTAACAATAACTGATCCTTTTTCCTTTGCATCTATGATCCTTTTGTCATTAGGATCCATTTGTATAGCCATTAATAAGAAAGTTACAGATAAGTTTTAAACGATTTCAATCAATTTTGTGATGTGTGTGTTAAGAAACATATAGTGAGTTCAAAAGAAATTTTAATTACACAACCATAAAAGAAATGACATATGGAGAACCAAAAGTATAATTTAATTTTATCCAAGAAACAAAATTCCAAGGATAACACAAACATATTTTACAGCATAAGAATATGTATGAAAGATGTCGTACTTCTTTGTCTTAACAGAAAATGCTTGGTTATACCAATTCATATGTCTCAGAGATCAGAAGACAGAAAATTCCCAAAGGAATTCTGACTTAGAACCTTCTGAACCAGAAAATCTTCTTAATCAAAGAAACTAACTGGTTCAAAGTCTAATAACTTGGAACCACACAGAAACCAATCAGAGACATAAAGGAATCTAATGATAAAAAATGGTAATGATAGATGGGGATGCGAGAAAGTATTCAAAAACACTTACATCATTAACCATCAATTATTATCTAACAGCTGAGAAACCCAGTGTCAGGAAACCTTTCATATTCAAAACACATAAGTGGACAAGTATTAAAAACTTTTTCAATTATTTGCTATCAGAGGCAACAAATCAAATTTTAAGCATCATAGGTTGGGTTGCATCAGAGGCTATTGTTTATCAAATACTAGTTCAGAGCTTCTGGCCGCAGTTGCTTTAGATCATCATCGGACTCTGATCCTCCATTCACAAGCAAGGACTAATCTTTAACAAAATTCATGTTCAGATTGTTTTTGATAAAATTAAAATTTTCAATAGTAAAGGGTTATATATTATATATATTATATATATATATATATATATATATATATATATATATATATATATATATATATATATATATATATATATATATTATATATATATATATTATATATTTCACCCTGGTGATCTATATCGATGAATTGTATATCTATCACACCCTTCTGAACATAGTCTCTAATAAAATGATGTTTTATTTCTATGTATTTGGTTCTAGAATGTTGAATATGAATTTTTGTCAAACAGATAGCAACAATGTTATTACAAAATATTGGAATATTGTTGCCACTTATCTGATAGTCTTCCAACTGATATTTCATCCAAAGTAGTTATGTGCAACAACTTGCGACTAAGATGTATTCTGATTTTTTTGTAGACAAAGCAATAGTTTCTTGTCTTTTACTAGCCCATGATATTATGTTTTCACCTATGAGTTGACAGCTTCCACTAGTGGATTTTCTCTCAATTTTATCCCCAGTATAGTCAACATCTCATAATCCAACTAGCTTATAATATAGGGATTTTTATAAAGCAACCCTAAATTGGTTGTTCCCTTCAGATACCTAAAGATTCTCTTATAAGTTGTTAAGCGAGTCTCTCTAGGATCTGAATGAAATCTTACACACACACAGACAATGAATTAAAAACATGGTCTAGAAGATATTAAATAAACTAGACATCTAATCATACCTCTATACAACTTTGCTCAGGTTGTAGGTTAGATGCATAGGAGTGCTCATGATCATGCAATCATCAAGCTTGAACTTTTTCTGAAGATCCTTTGTATATTTATTCTGATGAACATAGACTCGCATTTTGGATTGATTAATTTGAATACCAAGGAAGAACTTCATCTCTCCCATCATACTAATTTCAAATTCAGCCTCCATTGTATTTAAAAATTATTGGCAAAGAAATAATTAGTTGAACCAAACATAATATCATCAACATAAACTTGGACAATTAAGATATCATTCTTAACTATCTTTCTAAAGAGTGTAGTGTCAACTTGCCCTTTCTGAAATCCATTCTTAAGTGTCTTCATAAATGACTCAATTTAAGAATTCACTCTTAACATCCATTTGGTATAAAATAATGTTATGATTAACATCATAAGAGAGAAGTAACTTGATTGCCTCTAACCTTATAACCGGTGCAAAGGTTTCTGAGAAATCTATACCTTTTTTACGATCGTAGCCTTAAACTACAAGCCTAGCCTTATTTCTTACCATTTATCCTTACTCATTGAACTTGTTTATGAATACCCATTTTGTGCCAATAATGTTCTTCTGCAAAGGCTTGGGTACCGGATCCCAGACATCATTTCTTTGAAACAGATTCAACTCTTCTTGCATAGCCACAATCCAACCACCATCATAAAGTACCACATCAACATAAGTAGGTTCAGTCATGGAGAGCAGTCCTAACATAGAATGATATTCTCTGAAGGTTGACCTTGTCTTTCTAGGGTTATCTTTGTTTCCAATAATTATCTCTTCTGGATGAGAAGACTTATACTTGAAGGTCTTCTTGGATTGTGATGCATCTGAGGAGCCATCTTGAGCTTCTTCAGATTCTTCAACATCTGGATGAGCTTCTGAGGTTGGATCAACTTCTGAATCACCAGCTTCTGAAGTTCTGATAGCTTCTAAATATCTAGCTTCTAATGGATTGTTAGCTTCTGAACTTCCAACTTTTGGACCTCTAGCTCCTGATATGTCTTTAGATACATAGATTTTCTATTAAAAAAAGTTGAACTAGCTCTACCATTTTACTGTCAAGGTCTTTATCATCAAATTTGATATGTATTGACTCTTCAACCATATTTGTTTCAGAGTTATACACCCAGTATGCCTTATAGCATTCATAGTATCCCTAAAAGATATATTTCTGATCTTTGGCATCAAATTTCTTCAAATAGACTTTATTGTTTAGAATGTAACATGTACATCCAAACTGATGAAAATAAGAAATGCTTGGCTTTCTTCCCTTGAACAAATCATATGAATTCTTTCTCAGAATAGGTCTATTATAGATTATATCGTGAACATAACATGTTGTGTTCACAACTTATGCCCACAAGTACTTAGGTAAGTTGTTTTCATGGATCATGGTTCTGAAAATTTCTTGTAAAGGTCTATTCTTTCTCTCTACAACTCCATTTTGATTTGGAGTTCTAGGAGAAGAGAACTCATGGATAATTCCATGTTTTCATAAATAAAAAGTTCAAATGGCTCATTTTCAAATTCACCACCATGATCACTTCTTACCTTTAAAAGTTTTATTCCTTTTCAGTTTGTACTTGTATGCAGAAGATGCTGAACATATCATATGATTCATCCTTAGTTCTAAGGTATTTAACCTAAGCCAATCTGCTATAGCCATCAATAATTACTATACCAAACTTCTTCCCATTAATTGATGCATTACTAATGGGACGAAATAAATCACTGTGAAAAAGTTATAAGGGTCTGGAGGTAGATACAATGTTTTTAGTTTTGAAAGAAATTTTACTAATTCTCCCTACTTGGCATGCTCCACAAAGAGCATCTAAGTGATATTTGAGATCTGGAAATCCTTTAACAAGTTTCAACTTTCTAAGTTTAGAGATTCATCTCTAGTTAGCATGACCTAACCTTATGTTCCATATCCACTTCTCATCATCACTGATAGAAGGAAAAATACCTTCTGATCAACCAATTCATAAAAATTAATTTTATATACATTACCTTTCCTCCTACCTTTGAACACTATGGGCTTGTCAGATTCATTCATGATTATGCAGTTGTTCTTATTAAATATGACTGCATAACCACTATCACAAAAATGACTAATGCTCGGTAAGTTATGGTTAAGTCCACATACAAGCCAAACACTATTAATTAAGATAGAGAAGTTACAAATAATACCCATACCAATGATCTTTCCTTTCTGGTTTCCTCCAAATCCCACAGTTCCTCCCTCTTTCAGAGTTAGGGTTTGGAACATAAGCCTTTCTCCTGTCATATATCATGAGCAACCACTGTCCAAGTACCACGACTGTTGCTTTTCTTATCCCGTGAAGCATATATGTAGCAAATAAAATTTGATATTTAGGTACCCATAGTCTTATGGGTCCTTTAGGGTTAGTTCTAAAAAATTTCTTCTTGTTTTGTACCTTTGATCTCATATGATAAGGATTAGGATCATTCAAGACTTTTGATTTGAAAGTTTGTTGTCTTGAATGGATATTGTTCTTATGCTCAGAACCTTTGCTCCTGATATCTTAGATTCTGGCTTATTCAGATCCTTTAACTTTAAAGTCTTAGGTTTTGGTTTCTTCATAACCTTTGACTCAACAACTTTAGGTCCTAACTGATTCAGAACCTTTTCATTTTTAGCAGTATATACAAAATAAGAGTCAAGCCTTTTCTGAGTAGAGCTTGAAGAAGAAGGATTTTTTTGGTTTAATCAAGGTTTCAAACCTTAGATTAAAAGATTTCTGTGAGTAACCAAGACCTTTCCCTTTGCTTTTACTTACTCCATAAATCATGGAAACAAGTTTAGTTCTATTAAAACCATTTATGATAAACTCTTGAAGAGTCATTCCATGCTCATCAAGCGGTTTATCATACACTTCCTTTACCAGAGCAATATGATCTTTCTCTAGAGCTTCATTTTTACTTTGAACATAATTTAATTCTTCCTTCAAAAGGTCATATTATTTTTTCAATATTTTCATGTGTATGGTTTTCTCTTGACATCTTCCCATGAGATATAAAATGAAAGTAATTAAATCAAAATGCGATAATTTAGAAAATACCTCATCCTCTTCCTCAAACTCTGAACCAGAATCTGAGTCAGATTCTGCTTCAGAAGATGTAAGCTTATCAAGGCAATGTTGGTTTGCTCTTCATCCTTTTTAGAGTCTTATTCATTATCAAGTTCGTCCCATGTTACCATGAAATTTTTCTTGAATTTGTTACCTCTTGTTAAGAACCTAAAGCCAGACACAAGATTTTGAAACCTAGAAAACATGGTTTCAATGCCTTCATCCTCCTTCATTCTGAACAACTCATATTGTTGAACTAGAAAGTTAGCTTTAACTTCCTTAACTTGTTGACCCCCTTCATAAGTGGCACACAGGGATTCAAAAATGGTCTTAGCTATTTATTTATCAATGATTTTGATGTACTCAAAATTAGGTAGAGCATCAACCAAGATGCCTATAACTCTATGATGTTTTCTATAGATCTTTTTCTGAGTTGGTGTGAGATTGTTTGTATTAGACACCATTCCAACTCCATTTACTGGAATATTAATGCCATCTTCTAGAATATCCTATAACTCATCATCAAGACCTATGATATGACTATACATCTTGATCTTCCACCATTCAAACTCATTAGAGTCTCCATTAAAGTTGGAGGTCTAGTTGTATAATTGTTCTTTTTAGAATTGCTATAATCATGATTTATAGGAGCATATGGATTAGGAGTACCACTTCTAGATTCAAAAACACCAAACATGATTCAATATGATTTTCTCGTGATCTTTTCTACACCACTGTTAAGTGTTAAGCACAAACCAGACTTTGATACCAACTAAAGGTGAGAAAAAAACAAGAAGATGGTTGAATTGTGTTGATTTTTTCTTTCTTTTTATAACCTTTAGTCAGATTATAAGCACAAGGTTGTAGAATATGATTCATTCAGAGGTATGCGACATATATGAAATTCAAGAAAGAAGAATAACACACAGAGTTATTCTGGTTCCTCTCACAAATTGAGATTAATCCAGTCAGTTCCTTTGTAATTACAAGAGATTTTTACTATAATAATACAAGATTACAATTTGCTCAAGCATACAAGCAAGAGACTTCCAATGCTCAAACACTAAAGAAAGAGACTTATATGATCAAGCACACAAGAAATAGACTTCCAATGCTCAAGCACACAAGCAAGAGAATTATATGCTCAAGCATACAAGCAAGAGACTTCAAATGCTCAAACACTTAGTAAGAGACTTTTAAGAATCTACCTAACAAATAAATGATTGTCAGGGAAAATACACTTGATATACAATCAGAGGTGTATAAAGAATACAATGCAAGTAAACTCTTTTAAGATTTAGGGATTTCTAAGATATACAAGGATAAGAAATTATAAGTTCACCTTGTGCTTTTAGGTTGACATAGTAACTTCTCTTTAAGTGTCAATTGGTGTATTTTTATTTAAGTTTGTAGCTCCTTAAATAGAGAAGAAAAGATTCGTTGAAGATGCAACACAATAGAGTCCTTTGAGAAGCTTCAATAGAGACGTTGGGATGTTTCACCAAATAGTTAAGGTTGGTGAAGGCTAGTTTGAAAACACTTTGCTATAAAAGGAATTAGTTGTTGTATTCCAGCAGACTCTATGAAGAAAATAGAGCTTAGGTCTTCACAGGAAAAATTATACTTGGAGGTTGATAGAGACCCATCAGAGTCACCTTGGTTCTTGCGCTTTGACTGACTCAGGTTTTGATCATCAAAAGCAGACTTCTTTAAAGTTTAGTCTTAAGAGCTTGACTCCTTCAGACGTTGACCTCTTCAGAAGTTGACTTCTTCAGAGTTTGGTCTTCAGTTTCTGATCCATCATATTTTGGTCTTTAAGCTTTTCATTGAATGTTCATAGTCAGAACCAATACTTGGATTCTATATGAAATTTTATTCTATGATCCTGCACACTTGAATAAACATTAGTGTACCCAATTGTTCTTTAAATACTATTTTATCATCAAAACCTAAGAGATATGAGACAAACCAATTTTGTTCCAAGATGAAAAAACATGTGATTCAAATCACAAATACTACTTGATTCGAATCACAACCCCAAAAGTCACGTTATCTTTTAAATTTCTTCATGTTTATTTTCATTTGCCATTTTCCATTTCATTTCAAAATTTCTCATCTCTCAGAAACCCTTTTCATGAAAATATTCATCACACATATCAATCGTCAATCATCATAAACATTCATCTCATACCATCTTCATCACTCACAATCATCATCATCAACATGCTTTCAAGCCACCCACAGAAGAGTTTTTTAGAAAAGAAAAAAGGCAAGAGACAAGTTTCATCATCAAGTCATCACCTCATCCAATTCCAAAGAAAGCCTGAACCAAGATTCAAGCAAGTAAAGACTCATTTGACACAAGGATTCCAAATAAGCCAAGTTAAGTTTGATATGCAGATTTTTCACTGGATCATTTATAAAGATTTCTGCAAGAAACCGGGGAATTGGGATAAAGTTGATGAGTTTGACGTTTATCTAATGTGGGAGCCTCTTTCCGACTATACATTTGATTGGTTAAAATTCATCAATGAAAGGATGCTTCATTGCAAGGAGAATCCAAAAAGATCCTTGTTTTTCACCTCCTTTGTTCATCTAATTCTAGAGCTCAATGTGATTGTATCTAGGGAAGAAGATTTCGTGGAAGCTCCAAAGATTTTATATGAATCTGGAGTTTCTATAATAAGGTATTACCGTGTAAGGACAGCGTATACTATTATCAACAAAAGTCGGGTAGGAAAATCTATGATGATCGAATTATGGAGCCATAGAAGGATTCCACTAATGAGGTTGGTTCATCTGGTGCTTATGTGTTGTCTGTAGATGCTATAGCTTATTTTGATGAGTTGTTTGGGAAAGTCATGGCTGATAATCAGGTTTGAGAAGACCAGATCATGAGTTGCATTAAATTTCTAGCCAAGGAAGTTGAAGAGGGTCGGGAGAAAGTGAAAGAAGAAGTCAAAGTCAAGATAAAAGTAAGTGAAGCTCGAGTCATGGATGAAGTGGAAATTGTGAAAGGTGGTGTTGACCTCCTTCATAGTTCCACTTTTGTTTTTTTATCATTCTGTTGTTTTCCTAGAGTCTACTGATAATGCTACTGATCCTACAATTGATGTCCATCCTACTAATCTCGTAGCTGACCTACCCTGATTTTTTTTCTTTTCTTTTCATGCATGACATATCATAAAATTTTCATTTTGGATTGACTGGTTGTTTTGGGATATTGACACTATGTTTTGATTATTTATCTTGTGACAAGTTTCAGTCATGTATTTTGTGGTATCTCTATGATTCTTACATGATATCTTTATCTTGATCATTTTGCTTAAATTGTGTTGTATGCGGTGTTGATATCATATGTAACGTTTGTGGTGTATGTTTAGTTCGCTAGTATGACATTACTATTTTTAGATTTTGGATTATCATGGACTTGGTTGTTTCCGTTTTTTTCTTTTCTATCTTTTATATTTTTCAAATGGGTACAAGTTATCGAGATATTATCAATATTCACGTGCGTTAAGTGTTTAATGCATGGGGAGCTTTAGAAAATTCACCAGATTCATTTTATCTTCAAATTCCAAATAATCGCTCAAATAAATTGATCAACAATAATATATCTAAATTTTACAACCATCAAAAAAGGGGAGACTGAAAGTGCAGTAACGTTGTCGTATGGTATCAATTATTTGTTTTGATGTTTTTGTTAACTTGTGTGTATATGATATTTATATTTGCTTATTTGTAATTTGTTTGTTATTCAAATATTTGTGTGTTTGTATTTCATTCGCAATTTAGTTGTACTAGGTTTGCTTCGGATATTTAGCATTGTAGCATTAAGACCCTTCATTAATCAATAAAATTAGAGTGTTTATCCATGATTGTATTCTTTTTTATCCCATCAAATTATTTTTTTGTCATTTCATTAGGCATGACTTGAATCACAAGTTAGAACTCTTAGATCAAGGTAAAAATTCATTTGATTCGAATCATGTGTTATGTGTGACTCGAATCATGGACATTATGAAAATTGGAATTTGCTTCTGGATGATTTGACTCGAATCATGGAATTAACTTGACTCGAATCACAACCCAGTGTGACTCGAATCATGTTGTAAATTTGACTTGAATCATCAAATTAACTTGACTCGAATCACAACCTAGTGTGACTCGAATCATAACTCTCTGTGAAGCTAGTATTAGGCTCTGCTCAATTTGACTCGAATTATGAATTGAACGTTACTTGAATCACAAGACCTTGTGACTTGAATCAGGACTTCTTTTTTACTCAAATCATAGTTTCACAAATCTAATTTTCCACCTTAAATTTAAATATTTGTTTCTTTGATCCAAAGACAATTGTTTGAAACTATATGGGTGAAACCCATATAGGCAAAATATCAATTTGTCTTCTTTTCTTTAGTGTGTGTCAATTCCAAACACCTTCCATCTTTCACTTATTTTTCAAGAACAAGTTCTCAAGTGTTAATCAATGACAGATTCACTTCTTTTTGTTACATATTGTTCTTGTGTAATTTGTTGTTGTCTTGAGAGAAATTAGAAAGTGAGTTGATCAATCTTCTAGCGATTCATGGTTGATCAAGCTCATGATATCTATCAAGAACCAATACCCATTTATCCAGAATTTTGAGAGAACCTTGTGCAGGTGTTCTTCATTCACCTACATCTAAAACCTTGATTAATGCCTTGTGAATTAGAGTGCTTGTCAGATTCCTTTGGCATTATTCATCATCTTCATCCTTAGCCTTTTTCCGTTGTTATGGACCTTCATCTCTAAAGATTGAGTGTTTGAGGGTACATTAGGGTATCCAATGTTTTTGTGTAAAGTTTTATTGTATGTAACAAGTACAAGTATCATTTCCTGAATGTAATTTGGGGCTTATAGGTATCTATCAAGAAGAGAGTTTCAATATACTCCATGGAAGACTTTGGCGAAGTGTCTTACAGGTTGTTCGTAAGGTGAAATTGGAAGTTATCTAACTTTGGTGAGATTATGGAAAGACTTGTCATAGACAAAGTTGGGAGTTATCCAGTCAACACTTAGTTATGGCAATCGCTCGGACAAGAAATCGGTGGGAGGTGGATTTCCACATACGAAAACTTGGAGCTGAAATATTATTGATAGTAAGGTTATTGGATCAAGATCTTTGAGGATCTTGTGTTTGCTAGAAATTTAAGTGTCTCCATCAACAAAGAGAATTATATTGTGACGTTTAGTTGTAATCAAAATGTTTGTATCAAACTTATCAAAATAGTGGAAGATCGTGATTATTTCTCAATGATTCTGTAACACCATTGAAAAATGGAGTAGGCAAAGCGAGGACGGACATCGTGATTATTTCTCAATGTTATTGCGTTAATGCATTTTTGCCTCGTATCTCATTTAGATCAGACCATGCTTATAGAGATTTAATGTGTAAGCTTAGGTCTGCGATGCATCAATCTTATTTGATCATCATAAGTTCAATTATATCTTGAATGGACATCTATGTAAAGTATTTTTAAATCACTTTGTTTAAAGAGACTTTGGTTATCTTGTAATTGACTTGCATTAGAAGTAATCAAGTCTTTAGTGATGTCTTGTAATAATTAAAGTTGTTTAACTCATTAAGATGCTTTCAAACTCTCTTAATGTTATGTTCTGCTTTAGTGTTTCTTAAAATCTCTGATTTCGTTTATGAGACCTAAAATGTTATTGAAATTGTATTTTTTGGAAAAAAGTATATTCAACTCCTCTTCTAGACCTCACTGTGTCTATATTCTCACGCAACACACCCAATTTCTTCGTGGATGGTTTGAGTCAGGATCAATTGGAAAACTGTGATGGTGTGTTTGGTCTTGGGTGTGTTAGTTTATTTGGTCCAAGAAAAATAATATCTTTTATATGGGCATTTGAAGATATTAAAGAGTTGGTCTATTAGATTAAGTTTAGATTTTGGGAGTGATTCGCGTTAAGCTAGAGGAGTTGTATCATTTCTCTTTGAGATGATTGGTGTAGTTTTCCATATCTTTGTTTATGACTCCAACTTTATGTTTGTTTTTGTTTCTATGTAATTATGTTGGAATACCCTTACGTAATTGAATTGCTTATAAAAAAAATCCTATAAAATATATCTACACAATTAGGGTCGTCACCTACTTTACTTTTAACAAATACTTCATTAGTTTCATAAAAAATATATCATTTGTATTTTTTCTATCTCAAAATGATTATTATTTTATAATATTAATATAATATTTATTGTTTTTTCACTACTATACGCTTATTTATTAACTTTTATTTTTTTCAACTAAACTTGTTAACTACAACTAATAATGATATTTTAGTAAATACTATTAGATTTATCATGAAAATCAACAGATTAAATTATTTTTTAAGAATCGCGTGTGACTCAAATATTATATTTTTTATGAGACGAATTGGATACAACAAAAAGAATTAATATTTTTTATATTAGTTAAAGAAAAAATAAATGAATTAAATAATTTTCTTCAATGTGGCCGACGAGTAGTTTGGTTGTCACGACAATTTATATAGGAGTTTGAACCTTAGTGGTCACATTAACTCTACTAAAATATTTAATAATAAAAATAAAGTTAATTAATTTTTTTAATGTGTATAAGGTATTTTATTTTACCTATCATTATCATTGAATACTATTATTGTCAATGTCATAATAATATAAAAATTTGATTCAAATTTTGGTCAATGTTATGAATAATAACTAATTATATTGAATGATTTAATATTATTATTATTTTGAATATATTCTTCATTTTATTAAAAAAATCATCACAAGTATACTTTTTGTTACATATTTCAAATGTTTGAATGAACTTTTCATTAAATAATGAAAATGAAAATTTAATAAGTTTAACATAAAATTTAATATTTTTCTTAAATGTAGTTATTTTTATTTATAATACTCGGGGATTATGTGTTTTATAAGTTATTATACTCCAATAACTTATTCTTTATGACTTTTTTTGCCGTTTTAAGTAATCTCTTTGAAAGGTCATTTATATTCTCCAGCTGCCCACGTGATTAAATGAACCAAAATGGCTGTATCAGCAATTAACTCTTATTCAATCTTATTATTAATAGAAAAATAATAATATACATTTAAAATATTTTTTTACAATTATCTTCAACCTCTCTCATTCATTATCTAATATCCTAATAGTATAAAAATATAATATTTAATAAACATTATAAATATCTTTATAATATTTTCTAAAAGTAGTGTATGTCAGTGTAAACTTTCTTTACACCATCATCTAATAGAATTATAATGTGTGTTTTGACGGAATGTAATTTTTACAGTGTCAGTATATAGTCTTTTTCACATGATAATTTATGTCATCACTATGAGCTAGTATTATTCAATTTCCAGCAAGTAACAGTAACTACGAATCATTTAACAATGGATTAAAAGTACAATTGTACATACATACATAGATACATACATGATACATAAACACTGGTCCATAATCACATTCAATTTATCTCCATCATCTCTGCTTTCCTATTAGATTGTGTACACATTCTAATTTCAAGATAATACAAATACAAAATGAAATAAATGGAAAATTCAAAAAGAAAATACTGAACAACAAATCTACAAATTTTTGCTGCAATCTCAACAGGGAATTCTAGTAACAGCCAACCAATGCTGTCACTTCATTCTCCCACCCACCATTAGGATATTTTGTTTTGTCTCTATTCTCAATGCAAAGATAGATCATTCCAAACAGGAAAATAGAGAGAATATCAGCAGCCATTCCTTTCCTTCTTTCCTAGGATGAAATATAGCCATGCCACATGTAGTGAAACCTATGTTAATAACAACAACAAACATTTAGTTTAGACTAAGGTTGCATACACATATTTTATAAGTCTTCAAAAGTGAATAAGCTCTTCTGAATGAATCTTAGGCCTAGAACTGGTTCAGAAGTGATATTGAAGGTATTGAAAAAGTAAAACAACACAAACTTACTAATGGAATCAAGCTTTCACATAATCAACTCCATCGCGCTTTCTTTTGTTAGACCTTGAAAAGAAGCAGATCTGAGCCCAGGTCTTTTTCTGCTTAATTGGAACTGGTTTAACATCTTTCTTTTCCCTCTTTTCCACAAAATCAGCCATGTACTGAACAACAGCCTAAGATGCACCAATACAATAAAATTGAGATTTATAAAACATAAAGTTTCGTTAGACTAAAACATTAAAAGAACTAGATTGTGAAAACAATACCTGTGCTCCTTTCTCAGCTATTTCTCTTGGAGGAACCTCAAGAGGATTTTCTTCAACTCGCAAGATACGTAGTTTTGTAAGCATCCTAAATGAGTCGGGAAGAACCCGTATCTGATTATTGCTGATATCCAATTCCTCGAGCATTTCGAGGTTCCCAATTGATCTTGGTAAGTATCTCATGTCAGCAAAGTTGTTACCTATGTTCATCTTGACAAGGGAGGTCGCGAAACATAAGCTCTCAGGAACGGACTCAAGTTCGTTGAAACTCACATTAAGTTCCTTCAGGTTTATCATAGACGACATTGTTGTTGGTAGTTGTTTGACGTTGTTGTACCGCACAGACAAGATCTCTAAACTCTCAATCTTCCCTACAGCTTCTGGTAGGGCTTTAAGCCGATTATAGTCCGCTTGAAGCTCTCTAAGGGAAGAACAATTACCAATAGAATGTGGAATTTCTTCTATATCATTAGTTTCCACATTCAACACTTTAAGGTTAACAAGCGACCCTATAGTGTCAGGAAGCACTGATATTAGATTTGAACTCAAATCAAGCTCCTCGAGACATATCAATCTGCTCAAAGAAGCAGGTAAGGTTGTTAACTGGTTTCCCCTCAGATTTAGATATACCAGACTTAAGAGATTTCCAACAGAATCAGGAATCTCTGTGATCCTATTGGAATGCAAGTCCAATTTGGTCAATGATGAAAGGCCTCCAATTGTTGAAGGTATAGCCACAATCCTATTCTCTGATAAATCAAGGGTAACCAAACTAGATAACTTTCCTATCGAATCAGGTAGCCAATCAACTTGGTCCATCAGCTTTCCCTGGAGCTTGAGATCTCGAGTTCCTTTCTTCGCAGAAACCTCAATTATGCCAGCAAGTTTGATCAAACTCAACTTGTCACCATCTTGACCTGTAAAACAAGGTTCCATCAGCAAAGTTATAAATAAATAAAAAAACAGATTCGCAACTGCGATCTAGGCCAAAAACGTCAAAATGTTTGATGTCCCTACAACCGCAATTGAGCTAACAAAGCCACATTAAACGCAGTAAACAAAACATCAACCACAATCAACACCACGATTCAGCATAATATTAAAACTTGCAGCACAACCAACCTATCATGACTATCTCGATTCAAAACCTTGAATACGGCGACTTAAACAAACAAACAATAACATGAATAACTAAATTAACATATTGAATGAAATATGATACCTGCAGCAGTTGTGGATTTTAACGATGAATCCATTATTTGGGGTTTGGATGCAAAATTTGGTTCAATCCCATACCCGTTGGGATAGAATGTAGATTTGGACTTGCTCACATAACTATCATCTCTTGTGAACAATTCGGAAGCCTTTGCAGAAACTTCTCTCTCCACATGAACCAAAGTGGAAGAAGCAGCCATCGAAGGCACCTGCTTCTCAAACCCACCTCGAGAACCAGAACCAGAAGTCAAATTCTTCGATAAACTTGTCGAAACCGCGGTAGCAGAACCATTAGAGTAAGCAATTTTCCTCGAATTCGAAGCGGCAGTAGAACCACTTGGAGACGAAACACAATCAGAAGCTCTCTGAATCAATTCATCAAACAGTGAATGAACATTCTCAAGATCAAGAAGTTTCAAAGCCTCCCTCTTCTGTTCATTACTCTGAAAAAACACATAATTCCTCTGCATCTCTAGCAAAATCATGAAAAGCTCCTCAGACACATCATTTCCTTTCCTTTGTTTCTCTATAGATTCCAACTTAATTTGGTCATCTTTCTCAACATTCATAACCAAACCTTTCGCTGCTTCAACTTCATCAATCCCAGGCCTAACCGGCAAAGATCTATGAATCCTCATTATCTCTCCAACCACCCCATCCACCGAGCTCCAACACTCCATTTCTGTAACAACCTTAAAACCTGAAAATTTTCAAAACTTGAACACCATAACAAAAACCAGTTGAAAAACAAACTTCTTCAGAGAGTTATATTTATTGGGTGAGAAAATGTGAAAACGCACACGGATTTGGGAAACTGAAAACAAAACGAAACAAAACAAAACAAAACAAAAACAATTGACGCTAAACGACAGAGGAGAAACTACTGAAAGTTCATTCGGTTTAGAATCTCACGATCTGAATCATTTAATTCTTGTGCTCACAGGTTTTTTTTTTCTCTTGTTCTTGTTGCTCTTCTAGTACCCTATTTTTCTACTGTTGTTGTTGTTCTTCTTCTAGTCGTTGCTGGTTTTGTTTTATGCGTTACTTTTCATATTTCCGAATATACCCTTATCTATTTTGCAAAATAACCACGTACGCCATTCACTGGTTTTTGTTTTTCTCCCACGCCCGCGGTTTTTTAATTAACGGCTTCTATCAAACTTGATTTATGAATTATGACATAAGTGCCGTTTTTATTTTATTTCCAAAAATAAAAATAAAATAAAACTTTTGTATTTGGTCAAGATACTCGAACTAATTTTAATCCTATATATAATTAGTTAGTATAATTTATTTGAATAAAATAAAAAAGAGACAGGTGTGCATGTTGGGCAGGGGGACACGTAGATGGGCATAAGTGTATCCAGCTGGCAAAGCAAGTATTCACGCAAATGCCATTTCACTTTTTGAGAAACACAACGCGGCATAGCCACATTAATTACCTCACTAATAATTTAATTTTTATCCTATAGTTAATATTTATAGGGGTCGTGGTCATGCTCATAGTCATGGGACTCATTGTGTTATGCCTCAAATCAATCACAATAGTAACACTCCTTTTTATCTTATTTTATGATCTATAGTTCTATACATCACATTCATGGTCACGTGCTGTGGCATTATCTGTCCCCTCACCATCAGGCGAACCTCATGAACATGTTACCTACCTGCTACTACTACTACTGCATCTTCTACACACTCACTTAATAGAGTAACATTTTTTCCTTTGATTCTCTTCCTTTTTGCGTATTAACTGCGATGTATGGTTTGGATAACACAACATGTGACTGTGTAACTGTAACGTTATCTATCTCTTGTGAGAATGAGAATTTGATACCTCGTAGACATGATAAGGCAGGCAATGCCAGCAAATCTCGGCTGCACCTTTCACCTTCTATCTCATGTACTGCCCTTGTCCTGGTCCCCTTATATTTTTTACTATTATTTTATTTAATACTATAGCTCTATGTGAATAATCAGATTCGTAACTCACCGATATTAGACAAAATAATACTTATATAGAGATATTAGGGGTAAGCAATAAAAATATTTGTTTTTTAATATGGTTTCTATTTAGTGTATCAGAGTGCTTCGAATGTGATTAACTTAAACGGATATATGTTTTCAATTTTTGTTTGTTTTAAAAAATAATTTAATATAGAGTAAATCACGAATTTAATTTTGTTTGCGATAATTAGACAACAGAGTAAATATTCTAACATCTAAATTAGAGTATATTAGAAATTTAAAGATATTAATGGTTAATATGACATGTACTTGAATACGAGGCATTCATTAGTTTTTAATAGCAAGATCTCAAAAGTTTAAAACCTTATTCTTCTTACAATTATATGAGAATATATATTAGATAATCCTTACAAGTATGATCTAACTTATTTGAGTTTTTGACCGTCTCATAAAAAAATGTATTATTTGAGTAATGTACTGTTCTTAAAAAAATGATTAGATATGTTAAAGTAAAAGTTAATAAATAAGGGTACGATGTTGGAAAAATAATAATAAATATTGCATTGGTATTGTAAAAGGACAATTATTTTGAATTAGAGAAAAAATGCAAATGAGACATTTTTTATGAACCGGGTGGAATATCTTTTTATGATAAGTTTCACTGACTTTGCTTCTACGTGTTATTAGGGTTAGATCATATTATGGTCATTGGACCTTATATGTTGTTCACAGGTGTAGATCCATATGTTTCTCTAACTCTGCAAGAGTCATCTTCTAGTGAAGTTCATATTAGTGGCATTAATTCATCATCATCTTCGATCTAATGTCAATCTTCAATCATCACTGGAGTCGACTGTATCATGAGCATTGTGCGTGAAAAGAACGTTGTTCCCACCGCTAAATCAGAATTGCAAACTTATCTTGATAAAGATGTTTATATTCTCGATGAAGATAATAACTCTTTTAGTGCATTGGAGTGATGGAAGAACAATAGCTTAAAATATAAGATCTTATCAAAGATGGTTGATGATATTCTAGTTGTTCTTATCTCTAATGTGACTTTGGAGTCTACTTTAAGTGTTGAAGACGGAGTTATTGATAAGTATCGCTCTAAACTAAATGAGAAATCTATATAAACACTTATTTATGGTGGGGATTGGCTTCATCACAAGTATAACTTGAAATAAAAGTCAAAGGTTAAAACTTCTTCTTTTCAAATTGTATTTGTATAATTCTTCTTACAAGTATAATTTTTAAATTTATTTTCTTATTTTAAAGGTGGCGTCTGAACAATGTGAGGAGATAAATTTGAAGATTTGAATCCTTTATTTTATGTTTAATGGTGTTTGACTTGTTGCATTTTTGTTAGTTTATTGCAGCGTCTTTTATTATATGAAAGGAATGTTGTATTTGAGAATGATGAAGGTAGGATTAGTGTTTGATGGTGGAGTTTTAGAAGGCGAAATATATGATGGATAATATGTCAATCTACTCAAACAAATTTGCTCACTAAACTCGGTCTTTAGTCTAGAATTTTTATTGTTTTTTTTTTTTTTTGTATTTTTCCTTCAAAATTTGTAAGGAGGTTCTAGTTTAAAGCAACTTTTGAGCGGCTGAATTTCCATTTTAAGCTTCATTTTCTCCACCAAACTCTAACTCATTATTTGGGTGAAACTATAAGTCGTGTCCATTTTTATCTGTTTATTGTTCGGTAAAAATATCCACATAAAAATGTACGACATGATCTTGATTCGTACATGCTCTCTATAAATTATACTTATAATTGTTAAAGCCATGACCATAGATTTTGCATATTTCATCCATAAGTTGCTCTTCTGTTGGTTGTGAATCTAATTTGTTTAGCAATATTGCTACCCAAAACTTTATTGTATCAATAGGAGAGACAGCATGGATACATAAACACAACCAAAATTTAAGTTTATAAAGTTCAAAATTATAATTTGGAATTTATTTGACATTAATAATGAATATGTGATTAACTAAATTAAAATTATAATTTTATAATTATAATTTAACCAATTTAAATAATAATTATAATTATAATTTCATAATTTATAATTTTAGAGTTTATCAATTATTGTTTTGGTTATGGTTAGATCTTTAACTAATTACTTAGTGTTATAGCAAGGTTTGTATCTGTAATAATCCCTCAATGAAATGGGTTTTTAAATAGATTAATAGGACATGTCAGACTTATAAAAAAGGCCAGATTAGGTAAAAGTTAAAGCCAATGATAAATAATATGTCAAGCTTGGATTTAGAATATAGGCTGAACCTATTTATGAAAAGTCTGGTCTGGCCTACTTCCACCCATTCTCTCCCTAATGTTGCATTTTTACTTTTCCTTATAATATTCCTACATCTATTATTTCCATTTCAACTATAACTTCATCATTTGCACTTGTACTTACATTATTTGTCCCTATATAATTTGTACATATACATGTATCATATGTACCTATATCATTTGCATCTATACCCACATCATCTCCACCTAAATTATATGTACCTCCAGATTCTACCATCCTGCATAAAGATAAACATGTCCTTGTCAGACCATTAAGTGACCACCATATGCAAACTAGAGTCAAATATGACTTTATTCAACCTAAACTTCAATATAAACTTCTAGTTGCTCAGACTGAACTCAATATATTCAAACAAGCTATCTCATACTCCCAATGGAAGGAACATATGTAAGTTGAATATGATTCCCTGTAACAAAATGATACCTGGATTATGGATACTCTCCCAATGTATATGAAAGTTGAATATGATTCCCTGCAACAAAATGATACCTGGATTATGGATACTCTCCCAATATATATATGAAAGTCATTGATTGTAAATGGGTTTTCTTGGTAAAAGAAAACCTAGATGGCATTGTAAACAAATTCAAAAACATGTTAGTGGACAAAGTATCATCAAGTACAAGATTACGACTTCAATGAAAAAATTTCTCATATGGCAAACCTGTAACCATCATATTGATTCCCACTCTCTCCATTATATATATATGGACCATCCAACAACTAGATGTTAATAATGCATTCTTAAATGGCTCTCACGTGTTTAAGTGCAATCTAAATTCAACATTTAGTTAGCATTTCATTTTCATTTGGATGTAATTCTGAATTTCATTTAAGTTTCATTTCACTTGGGTATTAGTATATAAAAAACCCAATGTGAGTTTGGTTGTAACAAAACTTAAGAGTAATCATTTTTTCAGTAAAGGTTAGTTAGAAACTTTTATCTCTTCTCTCTCTTCCATCTTCATAATTTTCATATTATTTCTCTTGTGCACCCATAATTGGTATATAGAGCTCCAGTTCTTATCCACGGGAAATACGAGTGTACGTGAGGCGTGTGTAATTGATTTTGTTTCTTGAATCTGCGTTGAATTTACGATCATTGGAACATAATCACATTTCTTGATTTTGAGGGATTGGGGAACACGAGTGTATGGTGATATCTGAGTGAATTCTTGCACAAGATCAAAGATGAACGGTGGAAATAGTAGCTTGAACACAAAGCTTCCAACTTTTGATGAAATGAATTGGAATTGATAGATGATTCAGATGTGTGTGTTGTTTGGAGCTCAAGATGTTCTTGATCTCGTCAATGACGGTTACGCAACAGTTGCAGCAGATGCAACTGAAGCATAAAGGAACATGTATAGAGAGTTGATGAAGAAGGATCATAAGCTTTGTTTTACATCCATCAGTATGTTGATGTGAATGTGTTTGAGAATATCGCTAATTTAACAATAGCAAAGGCTGCATGGGAAATAATAATATGTTGCTTTGGAGGTGATGCATCAGTGAAGATGGTGAAGCTTCGGTCTCTACGTAAGCAGTATGAGCATCTCAACATGAAGAATAATGAGAAGGTACCTGATTACATCTCCATAGTGATTCTGATCACAAATAAGATGAAATCTTGTGGAGAGACTCTTTATGAACAAGTAATCACTGAAAAGGTATTAAGATCAATTACTCCTTAGATTGATTATATTTTTGTATGAATTGAACATTCTAAGGATATGAGCACCATGAGAATTGAAAAGCTGCATAGCAGTCTATAGGCATAAGAGTTACGTCTGACTAAGAGAACCTCTGATAGAGAGGTAGAGAAGGCTCTGAAGGCATATTCTGGTAAGAAGAATCAGAAGTAGTATTTATCAGAGGCCAAGAAGAGACATGGTGGTGATTATCAAAATTCAGAAGTCTCCAACTCTGATGAGAAGAAACATCAAAAGGGAAAGGAGAAATTTGACAAGAAGAAGGTTCAATGTTATTGTTGTAAGAAGTTTGGTCACTTTTCTATTGACTGTTGGTCAAATAAGGAAAGGAATCAAAATAAGCAAAATAGCCAGAGGAGAATCTGATGATGAACATGTGTTATTGATGACTTCTGAATCTGATGGTGAATATTTAATAGACTAGTGGTATATGGACATTGGTTGCTCAAATCATCTAACTAGAAACAAGTAATGGTTGATTAATTTAGACTCTAGAAAGAGGACAAAAATAAGATGTGTTGATGACAAGTATCCGAATGCTTAAGGAATGGGAAACGTCAAGGTCAAAGTGAAGAATGACAAAATTGTTCTAATCAAGGATATTTGATATGTTTCTGGCATGAAAAGCAATCTGATGAATGTAAGTCAGCTAATTAAGAAAGGTTTCTTAGTTACTATGAAGGACAATCTCTTGAAGTTGTATGATTCTGATCAGAAGTTGATTATGCAATCTGAACAGGGAAGCAACAAAACATTCAACGTGAATATGGAAACAACTGAAACTAAATGCCTTAGTGCAAAATGAACTAAAGGTGATAGTGAGATGTGGCACACGAGATTGGGGCATTTGAACTTCAGAAGCTTAGGGCACCTGAGTTCTAAGAATATGGTACATGGCATCCCTAATATTGTGAAACCTAAGAAGTCATGTGAGATATGCATGAAAGGTAAGCAACCTAGATTTCTATTTGCACCAGAAGTGGCTCTAAGAGCAAAACATGATTTAGGAGTAGTGCATTCTGATGTATATGGACCATTTAAAGTACCTTCACTTGGAGGAAACAAGTACTTTGTGTAATTTGTGGATAAGTTCACAAGAATTATATGGGTAACACTCATCAAGTTTAAGCATGAGATATTCGCTGAGTTTCAAAAGTTCAAGGTGAAAGTTGGAAAACAGAGTGGTCAGAACTTGAAAAATTCTCAGAACTAATGGTAGAGGTGAGTACAACTCTGCAGAATTCAGAGGGTTCTATGAGAAGAATGGAATTGAGCATGAGGTTAATGTTCCATACACCCCTCAACATAATGGTCTTGCTGAAAGAAGAAACATAATTTTGCTTGATTTGACAAGAAGCATGTTGAAGGAAAAGAAGCTCTCTCACACCTTATGGGGAAAATTTATTGCCAATGTAGATGCTCAACAGATGTCCAACTAAGAAGCTGAAGGAAATAGTTCCTTTTGAGAAATGGACTGGAGATAAGAAAAGTATGAGCCATCTGAATGTGTTTGACTTTATTTATTACAAACATGTTCCAAATGCTAAGATAAGGAAATTAGATGACAAAAGTAGAGACATGTTGCTTGTAGGGTACCATAGCACAAGTGCTTATAAGCTCTATTGTCCTATCACTAACGAAGTTGAATTCAACAGAGATGTCATTGTGAAAGAATCATAAACATGGGATTAGAACAAGTCTAAATCAAAATTTGGTGCAGTGTTAACACCTAAGTTAACTTCAGAAGATATTCCAGACTCTGAAAAAGAATATGCCTCTGAAGGATATTCTGAGTCTGAAGCACCTTAGAGAACCTTTATCTCCTTCTTTGTCATGTGTTTTTCTGTTGTTGTTGTTAGTCCATCCGGTGAGTGAGGTAATTTGCCACCCTTCATGCCTCATATGAGGTTGTTGCTAGTCTTATTACTCTCAACTCACTATCCTAATTTAGTTGGGAAAACTTGAAGTTAATGGGTCCCATGTTTAACATGTGTTCTAGAAGTTTTTCAGTTTTTTTTGTAAAAAAAATATTTACCATTGTGTTATGGGCGTGTCTGACAACCATATGGCAAGGTCTTTTGATCCATGTGGTGATTTTCTATTAGGTTTTGGTTCAGTCATTGTTTTCCTATTTCGGTGCCAGAATAGAGGTTCTTATTCAAATAACCTTTGTTTCTTATATTTTTATGGGATTGTGCATCTATTCTGCAATTTCCTTGGTGCTTTATTTTTGTCTTTTAGTACACATTACTTTTAGTCTGGCTATGTACATTTTCCATTCAAATTTTGTTCGTAAAGTCAATTATGTGATCATATGTCAAGACTTGGAATAAGTTTCAAGGTGTTCCTTGATAATTTTCCCAAATCAATCAGGTCATTGTTGGTGCACAAGATGAAAAAGATGAAGATGGAAGAAGAGAGAGAAAAGAGAATAACATACTTCCACTACTCTACTAAAACAGTTACAGCAAAAATGGTTACACATACATTGTACACAATACTCAATGGATATAACTGTTGACAACTACAATACTATATATACACAAATAATAATGCCACGTAGGCAAAGTACTAAAATACTAAATTACCCTTCAACACCATCCCTTAATTCAGGATTTAACTAACCAAAAATAATAACACAAATTCCATCCCTTAAGTGGAGAAATTGATATGTCTTGATCGCTTTCATTAGAACATTTGTCAGCTGCTTCTGGGTGTTACAATGCATAATTTCTATCACTCTATTCTGAACCTGACTTCTTAGAAAATGATACTTAGTCTCAATATGCATGCTCCTCCCATACAACATTAGGTTCTTTGCAAGATTTATTGCATACTTGTTATCAATCATCAGCTTCAGAGGCTTGTTTACCTTGATCTTCAGATCCTTGAATAAATTTATATGCCAAACAGCTTGACATGCAACCACATCACCTGCAATATATTCAACTTCACAAGTTGACAAAGAAACATTTGGTTGATTCTTGGAACACCAAGAAATAGTATCTCCCATATACTTAAACAAACATCCATAAGTACTTCTTTTGTCAACTTTATCTCCACACCAATCAGAGTTTGAGTAACATATAATCTCTTAATTAGTATTCTCTCTAGAAGGGAACAAAACTCCATACTTCAGAGTCCCCTTAATATACCTCAGAATCCTGACAGCAGCTTGGTAATGAAACCACTTCGATTTACTCATAAATCTATTAACTGTTCCAACTACATAGCAAATAGCAGGTATGGTATTACACAAATACCTCAGAGAGCCAACCAACTGCTTGAAAGTTGTGGCATCTACATCATCACCTTCAGAATCATAATCCAATTTGTGATTGTTTCTGATGGTGTGAAAACAACCTTACAATTCAGCATAATCTCTTCAGAAGCTCAAGTTCTTCTTTCACAACCTTCATCCACACTTTTTTCTTGAGAGCTTCTTCAATACTCACTGGTTTAGAGTCTACTAACATGTAACATTGAACAACTTCTCCCTCAGAGTCTACTTCAGTATTTTGCAACATGTCAAACTCTGCAAATCTTATCGGTATTTGTCTGTTTCTTTGTGGCCTTTGAACTTGTTCAGAATCTCCTTCTGATTCTGGAACAATATCAAATTCTTGACCACCATCAGAATTTGGACCACCTTTAAAGGCTCCACCTTCAGAAGCTCCATCTCTAGAGATTAGATTACATCTAGATTTTGGATCATCATCAAAATCTAGATCAGAATCAGACTCGCCTTCAAAGTCTTCTTCCTTTTCATAGTTACCTTTAGACTCTGACTCATCTTCAGCTTTAGAGTCATCTTCTGACTCTGACTTATATTTAGAACCCTCAGATTCTGACTCTTCTTCGAAACCTTCAGATTCTGACCCATCTTCTGATTCCGAGTCATATTTAGAATCAGACTTGACTTCACATTCAGAGTCATCTTTTGACTCAGAATCATATTTAGAGTCTCCTTTAGAATCAGAAATCCTCAATCGTACAGGTTCATCATCATCAGATTCATAAGCCATCAATAGGACATATTCATCATCAGAATCTCTTTTGGATATGTTTGCTTCTTCTGATTTTATTTCCTTGTTTGACCAACAATCCTTAGCAAAGTGGCCAAATCTATTACATCAGTAGCATTGAACTATTCTCTTGCCAAGCTTATCCCTTCTCTTTTGATGTTTATTCTCATAAGAATTGGAAGCTTCTAACTCCTGAGTCCTACCATGTCTTATCTTGGCCTCTGACCACGACTTCTTATGGTCCTTCTTGACAAAAGAAGCTTTTATAGCCTGCTCTACCTCTCTCTCAGAGGTTCTTTCAGTCAGACGCAACTCTTGTGCCTATAGACTACTTTGCAGCTCTTCTACCCTCATGGTGCTCAAATCCTTAGAATGTTAAATTTCTACAACGATGTAATCAAACTGAGGAGTAATAGATATAAGTACCTTCTCAATGATACTTTCTTTAGAGAGAGTTTCTCCACACGACTTCATCTCATTTGTGATCAGAATCACTCTGGATATGTAGTCAGGTACCTTCTCATTTTTCTTCATGTTGAGATTCTCATACTGCTTACGTAGAGACTGAAGTTTCACCTTCTTCACTGATGCATCATTGTCATAACACCATACCACTGTGTCCCGCACAACCTTCGCTTTTGTCGAATTAGTGATTTTCTCAAACAATTTTCACATCCATACATTGATGGATGTAGAACAATGCCTTTTGATCCTTATTCCTCATATCACGCTGAGCATTTCTATGCGCATCCGTTGCATTTGCCGAAAGTGCAACCAAAACGTAATTGTCATTGACGAGATCAAGAACATCTTGAGCGCCAAGTAATACACGCATCTGAATCATCCAACGATTCCAGTTCTTTCCATCAAACACTGGAAGCTTGGTACTCAAATTACCGTTTTCATTCATCTTTAACCTTGTGCAAAACCCAAATCTCACTAAGCACTAGTGTTTCCCAATCCAGCAGAATCAAGAAATGTGATTCTGTTATGATTCCAATCAAAAGTTCAACACGGACTCAAGAAACGAAATCAATCACACAACGCCTCATCGTTGACTTGTGTTTACATGTGGGTATGAACCGAAGCTCTAGATACCTATTGTTGGTGCACAAGATGAAGATGGAAGAAGAGAGAGATGAGAGAATAACAAAATTTTACTACTCTGCTAAAACAGTTACAGTAAAATGGTTATACACACTGTCATACCCCAAAAATTGCCCGTTGATATTACCAGGCATCTTTCAAGGCATTCCGACTTGTTCTGCAAGGCACTGACATCAAATGGACAAAAGCCCAGCTCACAACAGGCCCAATCCAAAAATGGCCCAAAATGGCTTGCTCGCTAGGCGAGCAATTCCTTCGCCTAGCGAACACTTCATCATGACACTCGCCCAACGAAGCATCAGATCCAGAAAAAAGCCCAGAATGGCTTGCTCGCTAGGCGAGCAATTCCTTCGCCTAGCGAAGCTTGCGAAAATCTGAAGTTTTGGACCTCATTTTAAGCCCATTAGGTCACCACCACTACTACTATAAATACCAGCTCTTCTGCCACGAAAATGGACACACAGACGAAGACGGACGGAAAAGGACGGAAACCCTAGCACCGAAACCCTGCTGATCCAAAGAGTTCGGAAGACGGAAACCCTGAAGGCCGCTCACCCGCGCCGAAACTCCCGCCGCTTAACTCAATCCGGCCTCCAAACAGTCAATCCCTCTCAATCTTGCAATTGCACACAGGTTTGCGTATCACCGCTGTTTTACGTTTCCAATTGATATTCTTTACCTACATGATACATTCCAATTAAAGTTTGATATGTAGTCTAATTTCGTATGTGAATCTAAGTATGAACATCCTGTATATTTGTATATGCTATGCCTGTGATCGAATGCCATAATAGTGCAGGTTGTCGGAAGTCATGCTGCTGCCAAGCTCCAAACCCGTGGCCGCTCGCTAGCTCATCGCTAAGCGAGCCTGCAGCGAGCCTTCGCTGAGCCTTCGCTAGGCGAAGCAGAGGCGAACGGGACAGTGACTGCTTTGTCCCTTTGCTGTTCTATTTTATGTGTATTTAATTATGATTTTGCATCGTTCGGCTTGAACTCATAAACTGTTATGTGCATTTTATGGTAATAGTCAAATCATATTTTATCCTAATGCTCTAACCCGTGCGTTGAATGGTGTAAAAGCTTCCATATCCCCAATGAAGTGGCCGGCTAGGTACTCCACTTTACGTGTGGAAGACCTTCGTGGAGACGGATTCCAAATTACTTCACTTTAATGTGAAGATTCATATTGATTGCCTAATTAATTTTAATGTATTAATTTTTAATGTATTGATTTTAATGTGTTGACTTTAATGTGGAAACTCATCATAATTACCTAATGAACGTTAAAATATGGACTTTAAATAAATGATATCGGACCTCTCTTTATTACCCCACGATTACGGTATTACGGTCATGTCCCGCGAATGTGGGGATGCACTTAGCAAAGACCCGTCGGTTAAATCATCATAAAATAAATCATGGTCCCTCGGATGTTGCCTTCGAAAATACGATTTTGTCCCTCGATGACCCTTCGGTGTAGCCTACGGTTAAATGATGATAGTCCCTTCGAATGCTAAGGTATCCTCACAACTGTTGCCTTCAAGGACCAATCGATGACCCTACGATGACCCTTCTACATCCCAAGGGTAAAACTACTTACTTCCCAATAGCAAGGACAGTTTTACCCTCACAAGGATAGGAAATGACGAGAAAGACCTCGGACAGGTATAACCCTTAATTGCTCATTCATAACCAAAAAAATATACTATTCACACCTCACACATTTCATCCTTTTTAGAAAATCACCACTTAGCATACATCCGTACTAGGATCATTGCCGAGTTATATTTTTCTAAACTATTTTCAAAATTAAACGAGATAACCACTTTGTATACATTCGTGTAAGAATCATTACAAAGTTAAAATCTCCTTTTTCAAAACATTTCCTACACATTTCTCAACCACCTTTTTCAAACTAGGAAAACATAAATGATTGAGCAATTAAGAGCCCATGGATAACCATGGATACAAAGGGTGCTAACCCCTTCCCTTTGTATAACGTACCTCCCGAACCTAAGAATCTAAATTAAGGTCTTTCCTGTTCTTTTCCACCTTTCCTTATTGGATAAAAGAAAAGTCGGTGGCGACTCTTGCTAACCGCGACATTGCGATAAAAAACAAAAAAGTCCAGTTCACCGTATGACAGAACTGGCGACTCTGCTGGGGACTACAAAGAGAGGTCCATCTTAAAAAAAAAAAATCATTTCTGTTTTCGGATTGTTCCTTCTTTTAAGGGATTGTTTGAGTGAAAGATCCTACACCCGGATCTAGTGTACCTTAGGTAAGTAGCAATAGATCATCGCGACTATCCGGCGTATACTGGAGTGGTTAAAATGATGGCTACGGTTAATGTGACACTTTGGTTGTCCTGATGTTCCTCATGTTACTTGAGGAAAAATTTGGCTTCCGCGTGGTGTCATCAAAGCATTAACCAGACCTTTAGAACCATAATTGACTTATCCTAGCCATTAGAAAGTAGTGAGATAACTGATTTCGGTTCCGACTGAGGTTGGTTGATACTCGATACTACACTCTTTGAGATTGGACTTTAGGGAAGCTTCGGTCAACCACTTGGTGTTGCACTGAAGTGGACTTAAAGAAAGGTCGATAATCTGAGATCCTTCTAGAACCCGGTTACTATTCTAGGACAGGTTGAACCAACCAAACTTCAGTGGGGAGGGTACTTACCTATGGAACTCATGCAAGCCTTAAAACCTAGGATTGATTGTTGTGTGACATGTCTCTGCTTGCATAACATCATGACATCATGACATCATGGCATTATACTAACCATTTCAAGGACTTAGGAATTTAGCTTTGCTCTGTTAAACAGGTTATGGCTTCCAGGAAGACTATCCGGATCAATCTTGTAGCAATCTCTCCTCAACTCAAGGATTTGGTGTCAGAACTTCCCGATCATGCTCAGTTCAACAAGAAACATGGTCATCTCCTCAATTTGGTGACCACTGGTTTCAAAGAAGATATGATGAGAGTCCTATTCCAGTTCTTCGATCCTAAACATCATTGCTTCACTTTCCCAGATTATCAGTTGGTGCCCACATTAGAAGAGTTTTCCAAGCTGCTTGGGATACCTATCCTTGATCAAATACCTTTCAGTGGTCTAGAAAAGATTCTGAAGGCTGAAGAAGTTGCCACAGCCTTACACATGACAAAGTCCGACGTCGAAGCTAATTGGGTAACAAGGAGTGGAATGAAAGGTTTACTTGCCAAATTTCTGATAAGTAAAGCCCGGGAATTCCTAAAAGCTATGAATGTCCATGCTTTTGAGGATGTTCTAGCATTGCTAATCTATGGTTTGGTGCTATTCCCTAATCCGGACCAATTCATAGACGTGAATGCTATTAAGATATTCCTCACTCATAATCCTGTGCCTACTTTGCTTGGAGATATTTTGCATTCCCTTCACACTCGTACTATGAAGAGGCAAGGGACTCTCATGTGCTGCATACCTTTGTTGTCTAGGTGGTTTATTTCGCACCTTCCTCAATCGGTCTTGAAGAATGATCAAAATCTGAAGTGGTCTCAAAGGATAATGGCACTCTCCCATTCAGACATCCGGTGGTGTTCTAACCTCAGAGAAAATGTTATCATCATCGACCGTTGTGGAGAATTCCCTAATGTGCCACTCATGGGGATAAGAGGAGATATTACTTATAATCCTGCCTTAGCCCTACGTCAGTTTGGGTATGCTCGAAGAGATAGTCCACATGAAATGATTATTCAAGGTATAGTGTTTGACTATGACAATGACTCTCAAGGTCTCCGTCAAAGGTTTGTACGAGCTTGGGGCATGGTGAAAAGAAGCACTTTAGGAGAGAAAAATTCTATTCCTATGGAGCCTTATCTCAGATGGGTACGCGCCAGAGCTCGTGAACTTGTCGTGCCATATCTTGCAGTCAGGCCATTGATGGTTGAATCAGAGGTCGAAGGAGGTACTTCCCAGATCATTCCCTATCCAGATATGCCTACTGATGTTGAGGAATTGAAAAGATCCTGGACCCAGTTGAGAGAGGAGAGGGATACTTTCGAAACTCAGTTCAATGCAGAAAGGAAGAAAGTACTAGAGCTCACCAACCAGCTTAATGAGGAACGAAGACTCAATGCATATCTTCGCCCAAAAAGAAGTCGCCCCTGAGAGACTTGAGCTTTCATTGTATTTTACCATTATTCCTTTTGTAATGAACATTGATCAAAGAAAAAGTAGCAATAAACATTTCTCTCTTGTTGGTGATTTATGCAAAGTTAAATTCCAAAAGTCCTTGAAAACATTTCATGCATTGCATCGCATAACATAACATTGCATAACAGGTGTTCTAAAGGACCATATTCTCACGGTCTACCTCTTAAACAGAAAAATGGACCTCGAACAAACTGTCAAAGATCTCCAGACTCAGAATGCTCAATTCAAGGAGATGATGCTAAGCTTATCCAAGGGGCAGGAGGAACTGAAGGCTCTTTTGGTCGAGAAGAAGAAAGACAAGAAAGCTGTGAGTTTCATTAACCCGGGAAGAAGGCGTAAAGGACAGGCTACGGGAATCAAATTTGGAATCCCGAATGGCCCAGAAGAGGGGGCGGAGAATGATTCAGAGGAAGAGAATGCTGATTTCTCCAACCCTGAGGATGACGATGAAGAGTATGAAAATGAACAGTACTCTCCAAGAGATGATAAGTACAAATTGCTGGAAGAACGCATGCTAGCCATGGAAGGTCAGAAGGCGCCTGGTCTAGATTTCGAAAGTTTGGGTCTGGTCTCCGATGTGACCATTCCTTGCAAATTCAAAATCCCCACTTTCACTAAGTACGATGGTGCATCCTGTCCTCAGATGCATTTAAGGGCTTATGTGAGAAAGATTCAGCCGCATACCACTGATAAGAAACTGTGGATCCACTTCTTCCAAGAAAGTCTGTCTGGCACTCAGTTGGAATGGTATTATCAGCTCGAGAGTTCTGACATCCGCACCTGGACTGATCTAGCAACAGCTTTCTATAAACAGTACCAATATAATTCTGAGCTAGCACCTACTCGGCTACAGTTGCAGAATATGGCTATGGGATCTAAAGAAAGCTTCAAAGAGTATGCTCAGAAATGGAGAGATTTGGCTGGCAGGGTCAAACCCCCTATGACTGACCGAGAATTAGTAGACCTGTTCATGGGTACTCTGACTGGCCCATTCTACAGCCACCTACTGGGGAGTTCTTCATCAGGTTTCACTGAACTTATACTGACAGGTGAACGGGTGGAGAGCGGCATTCGAAGTGGGAAGTTACAGGCGGCTGCTTCAACAAGCAGTAAAAAGTCCTACCACGGGAAGAATGAATCGAATGCTGTGTATGGTCAAAAGAATCATAATAAGAAAAATGGTGACCATGCCGTTGGAGCAGTGACAATCGCAGCCCCGCCAGCTCAAAACTTCCAGCACAGACAAGACAGACCAAGAAGGCAGTTTACCAAGCTCAACATGACTTTAGCACAAGCCCTGCAGAGCATGCTGAAGGTAAATTTAATCACTCTCAGAGGTCCTCCTACAAATGTCAACACTGCTTCGCCTCGTTATAATCCCAATGCCAGGTGTGCATATCACTCCGATAGCCCCGGGCACGATACAAACGATTGTTGGTTGTTGAAGAACAAAATTCAGGATATGATCGACGCTGGGGAAATTGAGTTCGAGCCTCCGGAGACTCCTAATGTCATCACTGCTCCTATGCCTAATCATGACAAGGCTGTTAATGCTCTCGATGACGATTTTCTCATTACTACTGTAGCGGACTTAACATCTCCTCTCCCGATCATAAAGAGGAATCTATTGCAAGCTGGTTTATTTCCAGGTTGTACTGAAGATTGCAATCTCTGCCTACTCTGGCCTGAGGACTGTTTGAAATTGAAGAATGGTGTTCAACAGCTGATGGACGAGCGTACAATTCTCTTTGAAAGGGTTTCTAAGACGGAAAACCCTATTGAAGAAGTATCTGTGATTGCAAGGTCCAAGGTTCCAGTGAAGATTACTGCTCCCAGAATACCGGTGAAGATTATTGCTGAGCCCAGGGTAGCTCCCCTGATTATTACTGCGCCTGGCCCAGTACCGTATTCTTCAAGCAAAGCCATTCCGTGGAATTATGGAGGTGATGTTTACATCCATGGCGTAAAGCAAGTTGGTGATTCTGCTAATCCTAATGACATTGTTGGGACTAGTAAAGTTACTCGAAACGGAAGGATCTTCTCTCCAGAGATCTCACCCCCAGTTCCCGAAAACCGAGGAAAGGAACCGGTCAACCCTTCTCGGTCAGAGACACCGATCGAAGCTACTACTGAAGACGTTGCCAAACGAGAAATGGAAGAAGTGCTGAAAATCATCCGCAAGAGTGATTTTGATGTGGTAGAGCAGTTGGGGCATACCCCGTCTAAGATCTCGATGTTATCCTTGTTGTTATCTTCTGAATCTCATGCCCATGCCTTGATAAAATTCCTGAAGATTGCCCATGTACCTCAGGAGACCTCCGTCGATCAGTTCGAAAACTATGTGGCTAATCTGAGTGTCGACGGTGGCCTAGGTTTTTCCAATGCTGACCTGACACCAGCGGGGAAGAACCACAATAAAGCCCTGCATATCTCCATTGAGTGTAAAGGGATCACCCTGTCTCATGTGTTGATCGATAATGGCTCTTCTTTGAATGTGCTACCGAAAGCCGTGCTCGATAAACTTGACTGTAAAAGCCTTGAACTGAAACCCAGTGACATTGTGGTGCGTGCTTACGATGGTGCGAAGAGTGTTGTCCATGGCGAAGTGGTTCTCCCTATCAAGATAGGGCCTCAAGTCTTCAACACTACCTTTCATGTAATGAACATTCGCCCCGCCTATTCCTGCTTGCTGGGACGCCCTTGGATTCATGGGGCAGGGGCTGTAGCTTCGTCTCTCCATCAAAAGCTGAGATATCCAATAGAGGGAAAGATCGTCACTGTGTGTGGGGAAGAAGAATACATCGTCAGTAGTGTGCATACCTTCAGATACGTTGAGATGGACGGTGAGTTCTTCGAGACTCCGTCTCAGTCATTTGAAGTGGTCCCTCCGCCCCATCCTGTCCTTAAGCCAACTCCCCTTGTGCCCGAGGTTATTCGAGCTCCTTCTGCCATGATCTCTCTGAAGGACGCTCAAGCTGTGGTCGAAGATGGTGGCTGTACTGGCTGGGGTCAACTGATTAATGTACCCTACAAGTCAGATAAATACGGTCTGGGATTCAACTCTGAAAAGATGGTCAAAGATCAAATCAATGCTGTAGAAGATGCTGACAGTGATTGCGACCTGGATAGCTGGATCTACCCAACAATTGGTGGCGGACTCGATAATTGGAAGGCTGAAGACACTATCCCGATCTCCTTTAGTCAGGAGTAATTGTTATTGTCCATTTAGTATTGCAAATCTTTAATTTTTCAATTGAACTTCTTAAAGCATTGTGTCTATACCCGGGGCACAATAGCTAATTTGTTAAGGGTTTTGTCATTTCATAAGCATATTCATATTCAATAAATCAATGGACTTTGTTGCATTCAAATGTTGCGCTCTTTATCTTTCCTGTCGTCTTTCAAACAAGCTATGCTTTCTTACACACACTCACGTAACGAATTGCAGATCCGTATCCACTCTGGATCCTATGGATAATAATTCCGCTACTGTTCATTATGACTTTGAAAATCCAATCTACCAAGCCGAAGATGGAAGTGAGGAAGATTGTGAAGTCCCTGGAGAGCTTGCCAGACTATTACTGCAAGAGGAAAGGACTATACAGCCGCATGAAGAGTCCTTCGAAATTGTAAATCTAGGTACTGAAGCGAACAGAAAAGAAGTCAAAATAGGAGCAGGATTGGAAAACAGTGTCAAAGAAAGATTGGTTCGGATGTTACATGACTATGTAGAGGTTTTCGCTTGGTCTTACGAAGACATGCCAGGATTGGATACTGACATAGTAGTGCATCGTCTGCCCATGAAGGAAGACTGTCGTCCCGTCAAGCAAAAGGTTCGCCGCATGCGTCCTGAAATGTCTGAGAAAATCAAAGCTGAGGTTATGAAACAATTCAATGCCGGTTTTCTAGCCGTTACTTCTTATCCTCAATGGGTTGCTAATGTGGTGCCAGTGCCGAAGAAAGATGGTAAGGTGCGGATGTGCGTAGATTACAGAGATTTGAATAAAGCGAGTCCCAAAGATGACTTTCCACTCCCGCACATCGATGTTCTGGTAGACAATACCGCTCAACACAAAGTATTCTCCTTCATGGATGGTTTCTCGGGTTATAACCAGATTAAGATGGCACCCGAGGACATGGAGAAAACTACGTTTGTGACGCAATGGGGCACTTTCTGTTACAAAGTAATGCCATTCGGTCTAAAGAACGCCGGGGCAACGTACCAGCGTGCTATGGTGGTTTTGTTCCATGATATGATTCATCATGAAATAGAAGTATATGTGGATGACATGATAGCCAGATCTCATACTGAAAAAGAACATCTCGATCATTTATACAAACTGTTTAAGAGGTTGAAGAAGTATAAGTTGAGATTGAATCCGAGCAAATGCACCTTTGGAGTAAGATCCGGTAAACTCTTGGGCTTTATCGTCAGTGGTAACGGAATTGAGGTTGACCCGGCTAAAGTGAGAGCTATTCAAGAAATGCCAGTTCCCCGTACGGAGAAACAAGTCAGAGGTTTCTTGGGACGCTTGAACTACATTGCCCGATTTATCTCCCATTTGACCGCTACCTGCAAACCCATCTTCAGATTACTGAGGAAGAATCAAGAGATGATATGGAATGACGAATGCCAAGAAGCTTTTGACAAAATCAAGAAATATCTCCAGGAACCTCCGATTCTGATACCCCCAGTTGAAGGAAGACCTCTAATCATGTATTTGACCGTGTTAGAAAGTTCAATGGGGTGCGTGTTGGGGCAACATGACGAGTCTGGTCGAAAAGAGCATGCCATATACTACCTGAGCAAAAAGTTCACCGACTATGAAACAAGATACTCACTGCTCGAGAGAACTTGCTGTGCTTTGGCCTGGGCTGCTCGCCGACTAAGACAGTATATGTTGAATCATACCACTTTGTTGATTTCTAGGATGGATCCCATCAAATACATGTTCGAGAAGCCTGCCCTCTCCGGAAGAATAGCGAGATGGCAGATGATCTTAACAGAGTACGACATCCAGTATACTACCCAGAAAGCCATCAAAGGAAGCGTGCTCGCTGATCATTTGGCTTATCAAGCGGTGGACGATTATCAATCTATGAATTTTGAGTTCCCAGATGAGGATGTCATGCTTGTTACTGATGATGAAAAACCCAAACCAGATGAAAAACCCGAATTGGGATCTCGATGGACTATGGTCTTTGATGGGTCTTCTAATGCATTGGGCCATGGTGTTGGGGTTGTAATCATTTCTCCCGGAGGTTACCACACACCTTTCACTGCCAGACTGTGTTTTCATTGCACCAATAATATGGCTGAGTATGAAGCATGTATTTTGGGGCTCAAAGCTGCTATAGATCGGCGAATCAAGTTTTTGAGTGTGTACGGAGATTCAGCCTTGGTAATCAGTCAGATCAAAGGAGAATGGGATACTAAACATCCAAATCTCATCCCTTATCGAGAGCGGGTGATGACATTAATCCCATACTTTGAAGAGATTACATTTGAACATATTCCACGAGAGGAGAATCAGTTGGCAGACGCATTAGCTACCATGTCATCTATGTTCAGAGTCAGATGGGACGGTGAAGCTCCCAGGATCACTGTTGAACGATTAGATGAACCAGCACACTGTTATGAACTTCACACTGAAGGGGTACAGGGGAAACCTTGGTTCCACGACGTAAGAAGATATTTAGAAGCTCAGGAATACCCTGAAGGGGCATCTATCAATGACAGGAAATTCCTAAGGAAGTTCTCCGCTAAATTCTTTCTGAGTAATGGAGTGGTATACAAACGTAATCATGATTCGACTCTGCTTCGCTGTGTGGATAGAAGGGAAGCAGAAAGGATTATGGAAGACATGCATGACGGTATTTTTGGGACTCATTCCAATGGACATACAATGGCTAAGAAGATTCTGAGATCAGGGTATTATTGGTCTACCATGGAAGCTGATTGCCACCATCACTCCAGAACCTGTCACAAGTGTCAGATCTATGCGGACAAAGTACATGTGCCTCCTGCTCCATTGAACGTATTGACAGCGCCTTGGCCCTTTGCAATGTGGGGCATCGATATGATTGGAGAGATTAAACCCACGGCTTCTAATGGACATCGCTTCATTCTCGTCGCCATTGATTACTTCACCAAGTGGGTAGAGGCAGCCTCATTCGCTTCTGTCACCAAGAATGTGGTGGCACGGTTCATCAAGAATAGCCTTATTTGTCGATACGGCATCCCTGAAAGAATTATCACTGACAATGGTACTAATTTGAACAACAAGATGATTACTGAGCTCTGCACGCAGTTCAAAATTAAACACCATAACTCTTCTCCGTACCGGCCAAAGATGAATGGCGCCGTGGAGGCTGCTAATAAGAACATCAAGAAGATCATACAAAAGATGACAGTAACGTACAAAGACTGGCATGAGATGTTACCGTTTGCTCTCCACGGTTATCGCACTTCAGTACGCACTTCGACAGGGGCAACTCCTTTCTCTTTAGTCTACGGAACGGAAGCCGTCTTACCAGTGGAAGTTCGGATTCCCTCTCTAAGGATCATGAAAGAGGCGGGTTTAAGCGAGGATGAATGGATTCAGACTCGACTCGATCAGATAAATTTGATTGATGAGAAGAGACTTGCGGCTGTTTGTCATGGGCAGATATATCAGAAGCGCATTACCCAAGCATTTAACAAAAGAGTCAAGAGACAGGTGTATCAAGTTGGCGACTTGGTGATCAAGCGTATCATTCTACCACAAGGGGATCCCAGAGGCAAGTGGACTCCCACATACGAAGGGCCATTTGTGGTTAAGAAGGTATTCTCCGGTGGAGCCATGATACTTGCTACAATGGATGGCGAAGACTTCCCGCATCCTGTGAACGCGGACATAGTTAAAAAATACTACGCATAACAGAGACCCGCTAGGTCGACGTACCTAGGCAAAAGTAAGGGCATCCCGGCGAACCAAAAGGGTTCGGGCAAAAATTAGGGATAAACACATATAAATGTACACCCGGCAAGTCGAAAACCTGAAGAGGCGGCTTGGGCAAAAAAGGGTATCCTGGTGGACTGAAAACCTGAAAAGGCAGTCCAGGCAAAAATTAGGGATTAAAGCGTATGACTATATCCCGTTCTCTGTCAACTTCAACCAAGTTCAAGGGACTGAACGAGCCCATCACTTCTATCCGACAGCGAGGGATGAGATGCTTGAAGACATAATGACAGTAGTGGAATTAAAATCAATAGGACTTTTTCTGCATAGCTTTCTCTTTGTTTTCTTGACAATTTCCTCTTACTAGGATTTCTGTCTCCTTGTATTCAAATTGCCTGTTCACGGGCCCTCTTCCAAAAAATCAATACAATTTTGCTTCATTTTACTTTTCTGTTTTGTTTGCGTAAACGTCCATTGGTTTAATTTGAATTGATTTATGCCTCTGAATATGAGCAATGTTTATCAAAATACATGCATAAAATAGCAATGGCAATTACTACGAGACTTCAGGACCAAGGAGAAGGTCTAACCATGCTTTCCAATGAATCCGTTGCTAATTCGATTCCCCGGCAACGCCGATTATTCCCCAGAAGAGAGTGGCATTACTAGACAAATGGGTCATCTTCTCTATTCCCAGCCAGGCGCTGTTGGATCTTTCCACCATCAGACGGAAATGAAACATTCCCCCAGCCGAGACAGAGTCATCAGTACAAATATCTCCCACCAGAAGTTTGAGATTTATTTCCCCAGTAGAGTTCCCTGGAGGAATGTTCAGACGCATAGTGCATTCATTACATCATTTCATATTACATACCTGCATTCAATGCTCACATTTACTTCATTCCGCGTTACATCATTTCATAACATATACATGCATACACATGCATACCAGGTCCGCAAGCATAAAACATCTCATGCATCATGACATTGCATGAAACTAATTTCATTTTTCAGGTTAATTATCCTCCTGATACAGTCAAAATAAAGATCCATTCAGACGAATATCCTTTTCAATTACAAATACGGCTTTCAGATATACTCCATGTCAACATTCATTCTGACATCCTCCTAATGGTGGCATCTCTAAGCCCACCCCAGATATTCACTGCAAATACAACAAATATTATCAGATACAGCCTAACGTACGGTTCATTCTGATTCAACCCAACACATGACTCCTTCAGCTCAGATACGATCTAACGTACGATCCATTCTGACTTTCAACAACTCCAATACGGTCTAACGTACGACCCATTTGGACCTTCAAATCCTCAGATGCTGCCTAGCGTACGGTACATTCCGGGGTGTAGTCTAGCGTACGACTACTTTCTTCTTCAGATACAGCCTAACGTACGGCTCATTCTGCAACTCCAATACGGTCTAACGTACGACCCATTTGGACTTTCAACTCAGATGCGATCTAACGTACGATCCATTCTGACCCCTTTTCAGATACAGCCTAACGTACGACTCATTCTGCAACTCCAATACGGTCTAACGTACGACCCATTTGGACCTTCAAATCCTCAGATGCTGCCTAACGTACGGTATATTCCGGGGTGTAGTCTAGCGTACGACTACTTTCTTCTTCAGATACAGCCTAACGTACGGCTCATTCTGCAACTCCAATACGGTCTAACGTACGACCCATTTGGACCTTCAAATCCTCAGATGCTGCCTAGCGTACGGTATACTCCGGGGTGTAGTCTAGCGTACGACTACTTTCTTCTTCAGATACAGCCTAACGTACGGCTCATTCTGCAACTCCAATACGGTCTAACGTACGACCCATTTGGACCTCCAGCTCAGATACGATCTAACGGATGATCCATTCTGATCCTCAACAACTCAAGTAAGGTTTAATGTACGACCAAGTTAGACCTTCATCTCCTCAGATGCTACCTTCGGACAGGTACATTTCTGAATGGTAGTCTAGTATACGACTACTCCCTTTTAAGCAGATTCAGCCTAACGGACGGCTCATTCTGCTACTCAGATGCTACCTTCGGACAGGTACATTTCTGAATGGTAGTCTAGTATACGACTACTCCCTTTTAAGCAGATTCAGCCTAACGGACGGCTCATTCTGCTACTCAGATGCTACCTTCGGACAGGTACATTTCTGAATGGTAGTCTAGTATACGACTACTCCCTTTAAAGCAGATTCAGCCTAACGGACGACTCATTCTGTTACTCAGATGCTACCTAGTGACAGGTACATTTCTGAATTGTAGTCTAGCGTACGACTGCCCCCCCCCCCTCTCATCATCAGACACAGCCTAACGGACGGCCCATCCTGCAACTCCAATACAGTCTATCATAAGACCCATTTGGATCTTCAACTCAGAGACGATCTAGCGTACGATCCATTCTGATCTTTCATCCCCATCAAAGTCATCCGCCTAACGAACAACTCACTCTGGTATTCAGATACGGTCCCGTATATGATCCATTCTGATCCCTTATCCCCATCAGTATATAGCATACTCTGACTCCCCAGCAAAGTCAACAGCATGGTGGATGATTCTCTATACGGTCTAGCGTACGACCCGGTATGACATCCATGTCTTCAGACATCGTCTGACGTACGACACAATCGGAAACTCGTCATCAAACTACCTGGATGGCATCTTTAAGCCCATCTCCATCGAGACTAATGGACAGGCGCAAATTTTTGGGGCATTCTAGTGTTCAATAATCTTTCACCCCCAGACCACGAACGACACCTACCATTCTACTCTCTCGGTTCAAGAATATTGAACAGGGGCAGCTGTCATACCCCAAAATTTGCCCGTTGATATTACCAGGCATCTTTCAAGGCATTCCGACTTGTTCTGCAAGGCACTGACATCAAATGGACAAAAGCCCAGCTCACAACAGGCCCAATCCAAAAATGGCCCAAAATGGCTTGCTCGCTAGGCGAGCAATTCCTTCGCCTAGCGAACACTTCATCATGACACTCGCCCAGCGAAGCATCAGATCCAGAAAAAAGCCCATAATGGCTTGCTCGCTAGGCGAGCAATTCCTTCGCCTAGCGAAGCTTGCGAAAATCTGAAGTTTTGGACCTCATTTTAAGCCCATTAGGTCACCACCACTACTACTATAAATACCAGCTCTTCTGCCACGAAAATGGACACACAGACGAAGACGGACGGAAAAGGACGGAAACCCTAGCACCGAAACTCTGCTGATCCAAAGAGTTCGGAAGACGGAAACCCTGAAGGCCGCTCACCCGCGCCGAAACTCCCGCCGCCTAACTCAATCCGGCCTCCAAACAGTCAATCCCTCTCAATCTTGCAATTGCACACAGGTTTGCGTATCACCGCTGTTTTACGTTTCCAATTGATATTCTTTACCTAGATGATACATTCCAATTAAAGTTTGATATGTAGTCTAATTTCGTATGTGAATCTAAGTATGAACATCCTGTATATTTGTATATGCTATGCCTGTGATCGAATGCCATAATAGTGCAGGTTGTCGGAAGTCATGCTGCTGCCAAGCTCCAAACCCGTGGCCGCTTGCTAGCTCATCGCTAAGCGAGCCTGCAGCGAGCCTTCGCTGAGCCTTCGCTAGGCGAAGCAGAGGCGAACGGGACAGTGACTGCTTTGTCCCTTTGCTGTTCTATTTTATGTGTATTTAATTATGATTTTGCATCGTTCGGCTTGAACTCATAAACTGTTATGTGCATTTTATGGTAATAGTCAAATCATATTTTATCCTAATGCTCTAACCCGTGCGTTGAATGGTGTAAAAGCTTCCATATCCCCAATGAAGTGGCCGGCTAGGTACTCCACTTTACGTGTGGAAGACCTTCGTGGAGACGGATTCCAAATTACTTCACTTTAATGTGAAGATTCATATTGATTGCCTAATTAATTTTAATGTATTAATTTTTAATGTATTGATTTTAATGTGTTGACTTTAATGTGGAAACTCATCATAATTACCTAATGAACGTTAAAATATGGACTTTAAATAAATGATATCGGACCTCTCTTTATTACCCCACGATTACGGTATTACGGTCATGTCCCGCGAATGTGGGGATGCACTTAGCAAAGACCCGTCGGTTAAATCATCATAAAATAAATCATGGTCCCTCGGATGTTGCCTTCGAAAATACGATTTTGTCCCTCGATGACCCTTCGGTGTAGCCTACGGTTAAATGATGATAGTCCCTTCGAATGCTAAGGTATCCTCACAACTGTTGCCTTCAAGGACCAATCGATGACCCTACGATGACCCTTCTACATCCCAAGGGTAAAACTACTTACTTCCCAATAGCAAGGACAGTTTTACCCTCACAAGGATAGGAAATGACGAGAAAGACCTCGGACAGGTATAACCCTTAATTGCTCATTCATAACCAAAAAAATATACTATTCACACCTCACACATTTCATCCTTTTTAGAAAATCACCACTTTGCATACATCCGTACTAGGATCATTGCCGAGTTATATTTTTCTAAACTATTTTCAAAATTAAACGAGATAACCACTTTGTATACATTCGTGTAAGAATCATTACAAAGTTAAAATCTCCTTTTTCAAAACATTTCCTACACATTTCTCAACCACCTTTTTCAAACTAGGAAAACATAAATGATTGAGCAATTAAGAGTCCATGGATAACCATGGATACAAAGGGTGCTAACCCCTTCCCTTTGTATAACGTACCTCCCGAACCTAAGAATCTAAATTAAGGTATTTCCTGTTCTTTTCCACCTTTCCTTATTGGATAAAAGAAAAGTCGGTGGCGACTCTTGCTAACCGCGACATTGCGATAAAAAACAAAAAAGTCCAGTTCACCGTATGACACACACACTGTACACAATACTCAGTGGATACAATTGTTGACAACTATAGTACTATATATACATTAATAATAGTGTCATGTAGGCAAAATACTAAAAATACTGAATTACCATTCGACAACCATAATGTGCCTTCTAGTCTTGTTAGTGTGCATTACTTCCCTTCATCCAAATAACATCAAGGTTAAGTCGTTGGCACTTGTCACTATTGACATGCCCCATATAAACTATTTTGTCTTCAGTTACTCGTATTAACTATTTTACCATCGTCATAGTTTAGTTACCGTCACTGGTATCACAACGGTCGTCAAAGTTGAGTTGACACCACCGATATCATGACCCTTGTCAAAGTTGAGTTGACGTCACCGATATCACGACCCTTGTTAAAGTTTAGTTGCCATCATCAGTTTCAAAAAACTTTGTAACTTATTAACTCTTAAGTTGGTTATTTCAAATGAATGAGAACACCTGACCCAATATCATTGCAGTTTGATTTGGATGCAATTTGTGAGAGTTTATTATGATTTTAATACTGGTTTGTTTGATTTTTTCTCTTTTAAAGGATATATTTGTAATGAGCATAAAGTTTAGTAAGCTTTTGTATGAGGGAAAATGTTAGAATATTATAAATATTTTTTAATATCTTTTATATTAAATAACGTTCACCTTTCCGTTTTTTTATTGTGCTAATAAATATAATTTTATGAAATTTTTTCCGTATATATCCCATTAAAAATAATATTATTTAAACATAATTAATAAATTTTGAAATATTTTAATATATTTTAATATCATTTTTCTTCCTTTTTTTATATGTTCGTCTGCTTTTTATATTATCACACGTGTTAAAATATAAATATAATTTTAATTTAATTTAATTTAATTGTTTGATAAAAGTTTGGAATATACATTATACATAGTAACTTATTTTTTAGTAAAAAAAAACTTGTTTTTAATTAAATATCTCTCTCTCCTCCCAAGATTGTGAGATAAAAATAAATAAATAAATAAAATCTAAAACCAATATGAAATTATGTTTATATATATTGCTTAATATTGTGAGTTGGAAGAAAAAAACTAACATCAATCATCCTCTTCAATACCCCAAACAATTATTTACTAGTATAAAAAATCTAATTATTTTAAATATGTTAAAAGTGATGTCATTACTTTTCTGATAACATAATATAATGAAAAATTAAATTTTAAAGATATAAAAATGAAAGAACAATCATATATACAATTTAACGTTTCTTCTTATTATTTATGTGGAATGATATAATAGCATGTTTTCCTTGAGGTGTTTGGGGTCTTTGAGTGTTGACATGATGCAATGGTGGTTGGTGTGAAGGTCTGGTGGAAGGCCTAACGATATTTGATAACTTTGTCATCATTTTCCCCAATAGTTAGGGGTGTTGCCGCCAACGGCACTACCGTAATTGAGTTCGGTGTCCATGTTGTCGTAGTTGGGTCGTTGTGGTTAGGTTGTTTGTGGACGGTATGGTTGCCCGAATTGGGACATTGAATCATTTTGAAAACGAAGCAATGATTCATGTGGTGTAATAAAGTTAAACAATGGTTGGGTGTTATTGTGATGAGATGTTTGAGTGTTCATAAGTGGGGAGTTATGATGGCATGAGGTTGAATCGTATGAATCATCTGGGCTATAGACAGATGTGGTGACTGTGTATGGTTGTTGGTGGTTTGGGTTTGGTTCCTGGTTTTGAGTTTGGGTGTGTGGCATGAACTGGTAATGAGGTTGGGTGTTTGGTGTTTGGATGTATATGGTAGGGTGATGATGTAAGGTTGGTCATTGGGTTTGGGTGGGTTAACATTGTTCTTGGGCGGAGATTTGTTGTTGGGCGTTTGATGACGAAGCTCGTTGGCGTAGATCAATTAAATACATTGGCTCAGACATAAACTATGGCGTTGTAACCGACCTAAACCATGTCATATAATGTTGAGTTGGTCTAGCACCATGTGTCGCATTACGCGAAAAACCGGCGGGAAACAAGAACAACAGAGCCGCCACCGTGCGTTATTTATCCCAAAAGAGGGAAAGGAAACGCTCAGAGTAAACCTGGAAAAAGCATGGTCTCGCGACCAAAGAGAGTGGGATCGGGAGTCGGTTATGCGAAGGGAAGGTATTAGCACCCCTACGCATCCGTCGTACTCGACGGGATCCACGCACAATAGGAAGGAAAATGGTTGCTAAAACACTGCTCAAACACACACACACTGGCTGAAAGAGACGCAGGAAAACAAACAAGACTGACTCGGCAGGATATCGCATCCTGGGCCTACTTAGTCTATCAGGCATAGACATCAGAGTCAAAGTAGTTCGGACTGGGGAAACGAAACATGCTCGCTAGGATATTGCATCCTATGCATATGTATCTCCTTTGGACGAAGGAGAATCAGAGCATCCGTAGCTCGGCTAACACGCACACAAACAAACACGGGCAAAGGCAGACATGGAGCCTGAACGCCAATCACTGGACTTACATCAGCATCCGAACCAAAACACACACAAGAAAGGCAAACGTGGAGCCTGACCGCCAATCACTGGGCTTACATCAGCATCCGAACCAAACAAACACAATCAGGATACGGACAGCCAATCGCTGGGCTTATATCCATATCCTGACACACAAGAAAGAAACAAGCAACAAGTCGCTAAGGAGTCGGGAACTCGAGCCTAGCAATTGTCGAACAAACACACACAAAAAGGAAAAAAAGTGCCCGGAGAAACCTCGCACGGTCTCCTGCCTACATACCTCGTCTGGAACGAGGATCAGGGCGATGTAGTTCCCCTAAACAGGGAAAAAGGACTAGCCTAACCAGATAACAGAGGGAGACACAACACTAGGGAGACTACGACTCGAGCCTAGATGTTATCATGCAAAATTGTCCCTAAGTTAAGGTTTCTAGCTAACAGATACAGGGAAAAGAAGGATCTCGATTGCAACTAGGGCAAGAGAAAGGGGATATCTCAATCACAGCAAGGGTGAGAGAAAAGAATTAGTGTTAGTGGTTAGTCAAACTCGACAAGACATCGCATCTCGTGCCTACGTATCTCATCTGAACATGAGAATCAGAGTTGCCGTAGTTCGGCTAAACCATTACTGTTGGTTTGTGTTTTTTAAGTGGACAACGTCACTGCACAATCTACCAGATGCTCGACCTTTGGAGACTTACTCACCTGTAGTAGAAGGAGTTAATGTATCCTTAAGAGGGGATGATGTTTGTTTGTGTTTTAAGAAAGCTCAAGCAAGAAAGGAAGTCCTATACGAAGGAACCGTTCTACCTTAATTGACATGCAAACGAGACTACGCGGAGTCTAACAAACCTAGGGGATACAAACACACCACACAAACACATACAGCATAAAATAAACACACCAACAAGGGGGCTCAAACATGGTTTAGGTTTTAGTCGAGGGGTCACATCAACCTCAACAAACAAGCCTCTGGAATGGGGTGAATGTTGCTCTTAACCTTGCCATTGAGGGGCTAAGGTGAAGCAGATGAAAGGAGATGAGGGGTGTGCCTCATTGCTCTTATCCCTGGTCAGGGAGAGCATCTGACAAGAATGTGTGGGTTCAGAAAGTGGGAACCCTTCTACACATTTGTTACTGACTCAACTGTACAGTTGTACAAGATCTTGGGTTTATATCTGCAATGCATCAACACAGTGGTGTGAGCAAAGCAGAAGACACACAGAATAGCAGGGGATAGGTTGCTTATCCCTTGGTTCTGCCAATTGCCTCTTCACTTAGGAGGTCTTTGACTATGTACAAGGACAAATTAAACATACACAAACATTGCCTCTTAAGGAGGACTTCAGACAGTTGCCTGGCCAAGTAACAGGCCAGGTCTTCCAGACTACATGAAGATTAAGGGATTATACCTCAAAGCAAGTTGCTATTAAAGCAAAGCAAAGCAAGTTCAAAGAACTAAGCAACTAAAGGTACCTGAAATAGTCAAACAAATCAGTACACAATTCAAAAGCAAAACAAAGGGAAACAGACATTAATAGTTAATCAGAAGCAAATGGATGTGCAAGGCACAAGGCTTAAGGCTTGAGAGCCAAGCCACCTACAAAACAAACAAGTTAAACAAAGATATTCAAGCAAACTCAATCAAAAAGAATTGGCCTCATTGGTCATTTGTTGGTCAACCTGAAAACACAAGCTCAAAAGTGAGTAACAGGACCACTAGGGAAAGCCTAGGGTCAAAAGAGAATGAAAAAGTCAAAACAGCAAAGGGCAAGCATTCAAAATCATGTTTAATCAATCAAGAAACAATCCCAATTGGGTTCATGTTCATATCAATCACTATCATCATTTCATAAGCAAAAGAGGTCAAAGCATGGCAAGTGAGAGCTCATAGAAGTCAACAGAAAGACTTGCATCAAAAGTCAACTCAAACATTTCCAAAAATTACCAAATAAATCATGATCAATCCTAACACATAGTGTGGTAAGCATGTCAAATTTCATCACATTTGGACAAGTGGAAGGCAGTCAATGAAAATCAGAAAGTCAAAGCAATTTTGAACATGCTCAATGAAGTCAACCAAACATGCATCAACTTAGAAAAATCATAAATCAGAGATGGTATATGATAAATGAATGGGACTAAAACCATGGCAAAGATGAGGATGTGTAGTTATCTCATGTAAAATTTCATGTCCATCTAATAAAGTATGAGAATTTCACAAATGAAATGGCAACATGCATCACAATAAGTCCACATTTTGGTCAAACAGGGGAGAAAATATCAAACAATTAGGAAATGGCATAATTAATTCCAAGAAAAATCACAAGTGAACTAGACATATAAGAGTTGGTTCATGCAAAAAATCAATTCATTTGGAGGTCAAGAAACATGGATACAAAAATCAGCAAATTTCACATCAATGGTGTGACACAAGTTGTCACACCCTACTTCAAAAATTCACAACTCTCAAACCACATAAGATAAATTCATGATCTTTACATCAAAATAACCATGGATGAGTGTAGATTAAGCACAAAAAATTTCAGATCAAATGGATAATGCATCACAATTTCACAAGAGATTTGGCAAGATGTACAATATTTGGTTACATTCTACAAACCCTAATGCCATTTAAAATTCACTGATCAAAAAAATCTGGAAAAATAATGATAAAAAACTAGGGATCATGATGAAGATGATGCAAAAATTCCCATGAAATTTGGAATTGAAATGAATGATTTATGAATTTTGCAGGATTGATGATCAAATGAAATGAAAATAAGAAAAATAAATGAATTAATTTAGATTAGTTAATGACCGGATGGCAAAGTTGTAATATTGAACTTCATTAAACGAAACGATGCCCTTTAGGCGCGGCCAGGGAAATGTTTTAATTGGTGCATGCATCTACAGTGAACATGCACGCGTATAACTCCAAATTTCTGGGCATGGCTATGAAGAAACCCTAGGGTTCATGAATACAGGATGAAGTTCATCATCCCCAATTCGAGCTATCAAAAAATTTTCCAGAAATTAAAATTGGACACACACAAAGGATCATCTAAGCATGGCAAACACGAATCCAACATCAATTTTCAGTAAAACATCACACATATCATGAATCGAGCAGAAATGTGAATCAACATCAAACTTGATTTTAGCATAACTTCATGAATATCCAACCATTTCATGCAATTCAAAGACCAAAATGCTCAGGAACAAAAGATCTATACAATACATATCATGGATTTGAGAAATGGAGAGATCGAGTTCTTACTTGTTTTTGAAGAAAGTTGGAATTCAGTTGCTATTTGGTTAGTATGAGCTCGAACAGATGAAGATTTAGCCTCTACAAGGTGAATGGTGAAGTCACTTTGGCTCAATGAAGCTTGGAAATGCCTCATTCCAGATCTGCCATGGATGGTGTGTTGGAACAACAGTCGGGCAAGAGCTCCTTATAGTTGAAGAATGATGGTTGCAATGAGCCTAAAATGATGCTTGGATGATGCAGCAACAATGTCTAGGTCGTGGTCTCTTGAGAGTTTTGAAGAATTTGGAAAAATGATGAAAATCGATTTTGGGAGAAAGTGAGTAATTCTGAGTTTGGAGGCAGCTGCTAGGGTTGGAATTGCTCAGAAAAGTGTTGATATACTTCTGTTTTGGCTCTAATCCAAGTATGCTAAACAAGTTTAACTCAAATCAACCAAATTGTCAATTTGCTAATTTTCCAAACCAATGGCAAGGAGGGTGTATGCTGCACGATTTTGGGCCTTGCACAAGTCTTAAATGATGTCCTAAACCAATCCCAATTGGCCAATTTGATAGAAATTGCTTAAATCAAAACTTCAAATTTTCACTTCACTTGAATTTAAACATGATAGTTCAAAAAGGGCCATTTTGATTGGCAATGTTTTGGCACATGAAATTTATATTTTTGGAAAGAGGAGGTTAAATGTGGTTTGTTGGAAAAAACCTCACCAATTTTGGCCAAATGGTTTGAGAGATATGGCCTTTTGAAGTTCAAGAATTTTTGAAAATGAATTGATCATAACTTGCCAACCATACATGGGAATTGAGAGTTCTTGGACTTTTTGGAAATGGGAGAACAAGATCTTCAACTTTCATGTTGGGCAAAAATTCATTTGAAGCTTGTATCATGATGTAAGTTTGGGATCAAGAAGTTTCCATTTTTGGCAGTTTAAAATTACAGGTCCAGTTTCTATTTTTGGAAATTTTCTGTTTGGCTTCAAATTCTTCAATGATGTTGTTTGCCATGATATATGAGGCCTATTTGGACATGAATAAGCTCTCTCAAACCAAATCCATCCATCAAAACCATAAAATCAGCCACAGTTGACCAAGTTTGACTTTTTAGGGTTTCTGACTGATTGTGCATGGACTGATGACCTCTGAGCCTCCAATCTTTGACCTAAACACTTCCAATGGATCCTCAAGTCATGTGAACATGTTGGACCAACCCTAGGGCCTTGGCTCCTTGAAAAAACACACTTGCTTGCTTGGTTGACTGATCTCCTGACCAGTTTGACCTAATTTCTTGACTGGCTTGCACTTAAGGCAAATGGAACAATGCAATGCTATGCAGTGGACCATGATATGCTATGACCTAATATGAGAATGTATGTACAATGATAGGTGCAAATTTGAGGTGCTACAGCTGCCCCTATTCAATCAGCTGGAAACCCTAACGGATGATAGCAACGGCTGTCAGACTTTCAGGGTAAACAGGGATTGAATACCAAAGAACCGTAGAAATTTGCACCGACTGGATATAATACAAGAAGAACCGCGTCATTTACCGATGACAACTTCAGAAAAACAAAACCATTTACCGATGGTTAGAAAACTGGGAACTTGATATTTACCGATATCAACTTCAGCAAGACCATTTACCGATGGCTGCTGGGGAAACAAAATCTGAAAAGTGAAACCATTTACCGATGGCTAAAACTTGATATTTACCGATATCAACTTCAGCAAGACCATTTACCGATGGTTGCTGGGAAACAATTTGATGTAGAAAGGAAGCAAGACCATTTACCGATGGTGGCTTCAAAGAAACTTGACATTTACCGACGTCAACTTTAGCAAGACCATTTACCGATGGTTGCTGCAATTGGGAATTTGATATTTACCGATATCGAAGAAAACTGGGCCATTTACCGATGGCATCTCTGCTTGGGGAAGAACAAAATCTTTGTGATGGAACCAGACAAGACGTTTACCGACGACTTCTGGGGATTTTGATTTTATTGACCAGACATTTACCGATGACTGGGATTAGACTCGATGTTTACCGACATCGAAAGATGATGTTTACCGACATCAAAAGAATGACCAGACATTTACCGATGACTGGGAATGAGAAATTTATTGGGGAGAGACAAACGGATGTTCGCAACTGAAAACCAGGTAGGACATTTACAGATGACTCTACGGGGGATTTCTAGCTGGGGAAATATTAGACATTTATCAAGGACTGAGGGAAAGACTCGATGTTTACCGACATTGAAAGATGATGTTTACCGACATCAAAAGAAATGACCAGACATTTACCGATGACTGGGTGAGACTCGATGTTTACCGACACCGAAACAATGGTGTTTACCGACACCAAAAATGACCAGACATTTACCGATGACTGGGTGAGACTCGATGTTTACCGACACCGAAACAATGGTGTTTACCGACACCAAAAAATGACCAGACACACGCGGGTGCTGACATGATACTGACTGGTATTACAAGAACGGACATCTGAGATATGTCAAGGCAAGGCTGATCACTTGCTGGGTATCTTACTGAGGAGAAACAACCTTTCTGTCACCATCGGGTGAGGAAATAAACCTCTGTGGGGATAATCAATTCTGAATGCTGTCGGAGCAATTGCAGCAGACTTGCTGTGCTGATGTTGAATAAAATGATCCACCTCTGCCGGGGATACAGTCTGATGGAGTTTCGAAAACATGAATGCATATGTTTGAATTTTTCTATGGCGTAATGCTCCATATGGAATGGAAATGCTACGCAGTTTTGAGGATGCAATGATTACTACATGCAATGCAACATGATGAAAACTCTGCGGGGGAAATACACAGGACGACTGTGCTGAGAAATCTTCAGTACCAATCCGCTGGGGGAAACAAAGCAACTGCTGGGGAACCAACAATACAAATCCGCTAGGGGAAGACAAGGCAACTTGCTGGGGAGTAATGAAGCAACTTGTTATAGACAAAGGTAAACTGCTAGGTATAGCCCAATTAATTCACAACAATTCCGCTTGGGGAAAATAACTGCTCCGCTGAGGAAGACAAAACCAGGCAACTCTCTGGGGATAAGTCTCATACAGACCTCAGGTGCGATAAACTCTGCTTTGGGAAATATCTGCTCTGCTGAGGAAATAATTGCTCCGTCGGGGACGACCCTCGCAATCCACAGGTAGAAACAAACTCAGCTGGGGATGCGAATACCGATCTGTTACGGAAACTCGGCCAATCCACTGGTAGGATAAACTCTGCTGGAGAGATAACTGCTTCACTAGGGAAGACTTAAACAATCTGTAACTTAGGAGAATGACTCTGTCCGGGGAAAGAACTGCTGGAGAATACTCACAGGTAACGACCTGCAAAACGGAACAACAGATGCCCCAGGGGATACATGGACAAGATATGCTCAAGTGTCCTCAACGTTCAAAATGATTTTCAAATGTTTTAATCTTTTGCACGTTATTGTTTAGCCTTCATGTTTTTAGATGCAATGTTTATCAAAAATTCGGACGTTTTTGCAAACAAAACAGTAAAAGTAAAAACAAGAGAGCAATTTATCTGAATAACGACTTTTATTGATTGAAAATGTGCCTGAAAAGGCAAATACATTGGGAAGCAATTCCTAGAAAGAGGTAATTGCGCACAAAAGGAAAATAAACTATCCTAATGGCAATGTGAACACGGCATCCACTGTTTCCCAACTCTGTTATAACCCATAGATCATCAGTTTCCTCCCAATCTCCTTGCTTTCTGAGAAGACTGACTGGACCGATCACATCTTTCGAGATGGCAGCTGACGAAGCAAAACGAAGTACAGATGACTCAGACTGTAGTCTTCGCTTTAATCCCTCTTTTGCCTGGATCGCCCTTTCGGGTTTTCAATCCACCGGGATACCCATTTTTGCCTAAGCCGCCCTTGCGGGTTTTCGACTTACCGGGTGTACAGTTTTTTTCATTTTTATCCCTAATTTTTGCCCGAACCTTTTCTTTCTGTTTTTGGTTCGCCGGGATGCCCATTTTTGCCTGGACTCTTTTATTCTTTTTGTCCAGCGGGTCAATTTATGCGAAGTATTTTTTGACTACATCTGAGTTAACAGGGGACGGAAAATCTTCACCATCCATAGTTGCAAGCATCAAGGCTCCACCGGAGAAGACCTTCTTCACAACATATGGACCTTCATAATTAGGAGTCCACTTGCCCCTGTTATCTGTACCGGGAGGAAGGATCCTCTTCAAAACCAGATCACCAATCTGAAATGTCCGAGGACGCACTTTCTGATCAAAGGCTCGCTTCATCCTTCTCTGATATAACTGCCCGTGGCACACAGCTGCTAACCGTCTTTCTTCGATAAGGCTTAACTCATTAAACCTTGTACGAATCCACTCGGCTTCGTCCAACTTGACATCCAATAATACCCTCAGAGAAGGGATCTCCACTTCAACTGGTAGGACTGCTTCCATACCATACACAAGGGAGTAGGGGGTTGCCCCGGTCGACGTACGCACTGAAGTACGGTACCCATGTAAAGCGAAAGGCAACATCTCATGCCAATCCTTGTACGTAACGACCATCTTCTGCACAATCTTCTTGATATTCTTGTTAGCTGCCTCTACAACACCATTCATCTTTGGTCTGTAAGGAGAAGAATTGTGATGTTCAATCTTGAAATCTCTGCAAAGCTCTTTCATCATCTTGTTATTGAGATTCGAACCATTGTCAGTGATGATTCTCTCAGGGACTCCATAACGACAGATGATTTCTTTCTTGATGAAACGGGCAACCACTTGTTTGGTGACGTTGGCGAAGGAAGCTGCTTCTACCCACTTGGTGAAGTAATCGATTGCAACCAAGATGAAGCGATGTCCATTCGAAGCAGTAGGCTCGATCTTCCCAATCATGTCAATGCCCCACATGGCGAACGGCCAGGGCGAGTTCATGACATTCAACGGGCTTGGTGGTACATGCACTTTATCAGCATAGATTTGACACTTATGGCACTTCCGAGCGTATTTGAAGCAATCGGATTCCATAGTCATCCAGTAATAACCGGCTCTCAGCAATTTCTTCGACATTGCATGACCACCCGCATGGGTACCAAACGAACCCTCGTGCACTTCTTGCATTAACATGTCTGCTTCGTGTCTATCCACGCATCTGAGCAAGACCATGTCAAAGTTTCTCTTGTATAGCACATCATCCTGATTCAAATAAAAGCTTCCAGCTAGCCTTCTCAGGGTCTTCTTATCATTTTTCGACGCACCCTCAGGATACTCTTGAGTCTTGAGGAAGTTCTTGATGTCAAAGTACCACGGCTTTTCATCAATAGCAACAACAGACTCGGCTGCAAACACATACGCAGGCCTCTCGAGTCGATTCACAGCAACATGTGGCACATGATTCCACCAATGAACCTTTATCATAGAGGATAACGTAGCCAAAGCATCAGCCATTTGATTCTCGTCCCTGGGGACATGATACAACTTCACCTTCTTGAAGAACGTCAGTATTCTTCTGGTGTAATCTCTATAGGGAATCAGATGCGGCTGGTTCGTATTCCAATCTCCATTGACCTGATTGATCACTAGAGCTGAATCTCCAAATATGTCAAGTGTTTTGATCCTCAGATCAATGGCTTCTTCTATCCCCATGATACAAGCCTCATACTCAGCTTCATTGTTGGTGACGTCGAAAGTCAATCTGGCAGAGAAAGGTATATGAGCACCTTTGGGATTGATCAACACTGCCCCAACACCATTGTCGTTCATATTCACAGCCCCATCAAACATCAGTGTCCACTTGTCATCAGGATCCGGACCTTCCTCGACGGGTGGCTCTTCACAATCTTTTGTCTTCAGATACACGATGTCTTCATCAGGGAATTCAAACATCATAGGCTGATAATCGTCAATTGGTTGTTCGGCGAGATAGTCTGACAGAATACTACCTTTGATGGCTTTCTGTGACGTGTACTGAATGTCATACTCTGTTAAGATCATCTGCCAACGGGCAACACGTCCGGTGAGAGCCGGCTTCTCAAAGATGTATTTCACAGGATCCATCTTAGAAATCAACAGAGTAGTATGGTTCAACATATACTGTCTTAGTCGGCGAGCAGCCCAGGCCAAAGCACAGCAAGTTTTCTCGAGCAGTGAATACCTTGTTTCACAGTCGGTAAACTTTTTGCTAAGGTAGTATATGGCATGCTCTTTTCGACCAGACTCGTCATGCTGACCCAATACACACCCCATCGAAGTCTCGGTAACTGATAGGTACATTATCAGTGGCCTTCCTGGAACTGGAGGAATCAGGATTGGAGGGTTCTGTAAATATTCTTTGATCTTGTCAAATGCCTTCTGACAGTCATCATTCCATTTGATCGCCTGATTTTTTCTGAGCAGTTTGAAAATTGGTTCACATGTAGCAGTTAGATGAGATATGAACCTTGCAATGTAGTTCAATCTCCCTAAAAACCCACGGACTTGCTTTTCCGTTTTCGGTTCAGGCATCTCTTGAATAGCTTTGACTTTTGCTGGATCAACCTCAATCCCTTTCTCACTGACAATGAAGCCTAAAAGCTTCCCTGATCTCACCCCAAACGTACACTTGTTCGGATTCAGCCTCAGTTTGAACTTGACCAGTCTGTCAAACAACTTCTGCAAATTAACCAAGTGCTCCTCTTCTGTCTGCGACTTCGCAATCATATCATCCACGTACACTTCGATTTCATTGTGCATCATGTCATGAAAGAGAGTCGTCATTGCCCTCTGGTAGGTAGCACCGGCATTCTTCAGCCCAAATGGCATCACTTTGTAGCAGAACGTGCCCCAAGGTGTAATGAATGTCGTCTTTTCCATGTCTTCTGGCGCCATCTTGATCTGGTTGTAGCCTGAGAAACCGTCCATGAAAGAGAATACCGAGGACTGAGCCGTGTTATCCACCAATACATCAATGTGAGGTAATGGGAAATCGTCTTTCGGACTCGCCCTGTTCAAATCCCGGTAATCGACACACATTCTGACTTTGCCATCCTTCTTTGGCACAGGAACAATGTTGGCAACCCAAGGTGGGTATCTGGTAACAGCCAGAAAACCTGCATCCCACTGCTTCTGAACCTCTTCCTTGATCTTGACAGCCATATCAGGACTAGTTCTGCGAAGCTTCTGCTTGACCGACGGACACTCTTCTCTAAGAGGTAACCGATGCACCACAATGTCTGTATCCAACCCATGCATGTCTTGATATGTCCAGGCGAATATTTCCACATATTCTCTTAGCATCTCAATTAGCCTCTTCTTGACAGAGTCTTCTAAAGCAGACCCGATCTTGATCTCTTTTCTGGCGTCCTCAGTACCCAGATTAACAGTTTCCAACTCCTCCTGATGAGGTTGGATGACCCTTTCCTCTTGCTTCAGCAATCTGACCAATTCTGCAGGGAGTTCACAGTCTTCCTCACTCTCCTCTTCAGCTTGGTAGATGGGATTATCAAAATCATACTGAGCCATAACAGAGTCATTCACAGGGGATGCCAAAATATCACTTCTGCATGTTTAATGTTTTGTTTTTAGAAAAAGATTTCAATAAAGTCACAGAAAACAAAAAACATTGCCATTTTTTATTTATTATTTTTTTTTGAAAAAGTGAAAAACAGAAAAAAGAAAGACAAAGATCTCAAAATTTGATTGCAAAACGTCCTTTATTTATGATAATCATTTTAAACATGATGTGGCCCTACAATGAACCACTACGCCTTGGGCAGAACGTAGGGTTTTCATGCAAAATGAAAAAAACAAAAGAAAATTACTCTGTCAGTAGAGTAACTTGGACCACTTCTTCAGCTGTCCAGTTGTTGATAGATTCGCCTGGTGCACAAGGGCGGACCCAGACGTCCAAATCACAATCACGGTCTTCACCATCAGTAGCAAAGACATCTCCGTGGTTCATCAGCCCAGCGCTGGTAAAGGTGCTCGGACCCGCTTGTACGCTCTGCTCTGCTTCGAGAGGCTCATACCCAATGCCGAACTTGTCTTCTTTGATTGGCAAGTCAACCATCTTGCCCCAGCCTTCAGCTCTTCCGGAGTCAACCACCTCCTTGGCTTGCTTGTACGATGTAATCGAAGCGCCCGGCTTCCTCTGCTCAGCACAAGCTACCCCCTCCAAAGCCACGGTCTCAAACGCCTGGCACAGGGTTTCATGGATCTCGCCATCTACCTCAACGTACTTGAATGAGGAGAGATGACTCACCAGAATTTCTTCTTCGCCACATACGGTCACAATCTGACCGTTCCAGACATACTTGAGTTTTTGGTGGAGAGTCGACGAGACTGCCCCAGCGGCGTGTATCCACGGACGCCCCAACAGACAGCTATGAGCGGGCTGAATGTCCATCACATAGAACACGATGTCGAAAATCTCCGGACCTATCTTAACCGGCAAGGTGACTTCACCAAACACAGACCGTTTGGATCCGTCAAAAGCACGCACAATGAGGTCACTGGGAGTGAGCACAACTCCCTCGACATCAATCTTCTTCAGGATTTGCTTGGGTAGGACGTTCAGGGACGACCCAGTGTCTACCAACACGTGAGACAAAACAGCGCCCTTGCACTCCATAGTGATGTGCAAGGCTTTGTTATGATTACGACCCTCAAGCGTCAAGTCTAGATCAGTGAAACCTACACCATGCCTGGTGCTCACGTTGGCTAGTACACCCTCCAACTGGTTGACGGAGATCTCTTGCGGGACGTATGCCATGTTCAGCATCTTCAACAAAGCATCCCGGTGTGTCTCAGAGCACAACAACAAAGAGAGTATTGAGATCTTAGACGGAGTCTGGTTGAGCTGATCCACAATCTTGTAGTCACTCTTCTTGATTATTTTCATAAACTCCTCGACGTCCTTTTCAAAAGAACTCTCAGCCTCCTTCTGAGCCGGTTCCTCGTCAACCACAGCCTGTTTACCCTTAGCCCTGGTAGATGCCTCAGCATTAACATCTCTCAGCGGCTGGGGAGCAAACAGTCGTCCACTCCTGGTAAAACCTCCCGGTCCACCGACATTGTCCACCACAGGACTTGCGACAACAGGAGTTCTTACTGGAGCGCTGATAGTCACAGGCGCTTGAACTGATGGCCTTGTCTGATTACCAGCCCTTCTATCGCTTCGATAGGTGTTGTCGTACCTCCACGGAACAGCCCTACTATTTTCAACTCGTCCTCTGCCAGATGCCACAATAGTAGTTGGTGCACTGACGGTTACCGGAGCAGGAATGGTAACTGGAGTATTGCTTGTTGTCGGTGCACTGACAGCCCCTTGTCCTCGTCCTTCAGACGGCTTGAAATATATGGTGACAGTAGACACTGACCCATTATCCTTAACAGCCCTGCTGAACTGGAGACAGCCTTCATCAATCAATTTCTGAACGCCAGCCTTCAACTGGTCACACCCATTGGTAGCTTCAGAACAGCCCAAACAATCTTCTTTACAACCTGGGTCAACACCCCCCTTCAGCAGACGGCCCTTTACTATCAACAGAGAGGTCTGAACGTCTTCAACATTGACAACCAAATCTTCAGCCTCTTCCCCTTCAACATTGTTAACCCTATGCCCACCATGCTGAGGCATAGGATTGTTCACTACATTTGGCACTGGAGCGAAATTGATTGCCTTAGCATCAATCAAGTCTTGAACCTTATGTTGCAAAGCCCGACATCTTTCAGTATGGTGGCCTGGTGCCCCAGAGTGAAAATCACAACGGACGTTTGCATCATAACCCGGAGGCAGCACTGTTGGGGTAGCCATCGTACGCAGCTCTACAAACCCTAACCGGAGTAGTTCGGGCAGTAACTCTGCGTAAGACATTGGCAGCGGATCAAATCTTCTGTCAGCCTGTAATCTCTGTCTCGGTTGGAAAGGACGTTGTTGTTGTTGTTGCTGTTGCTGTTGTTGCGGTTGTTGAATCCTTTGTTGTTGTGGTGGACGAGGTTGAGGTGCAGGAATAGTCACTGCAGCCACTGGACGATACTGATCTCGGTTCGTATTTGCTCTGTACACACCCCCTCTGTGCTGTACAGCATTAGTCTCTCCTTCTCTACGGCGAGGTGCCCCAGAGAAGGGTTTCTTCGAGGACGACGAAGAACCTGCATCATAAATCCTCCCAGCTTTGATCAAACTTTCAGTTCTTTCGCCACAGATGACGACGTCAGAAAAACTTCCGAATGGGCAGCTTCCCATCCGGTCCATATACACGCCTTGCAGAGTGCTGATAAACATGTCGGTCAACTCCCTTTCCAGCATAGGGGGTTGAACTCTCGCAGCCAGCTCGCGCCATCTCTGGGCGTACTCCTTAAAGCTTTCATTATTTTTCTGACAAAGACTCTACAGCTGAGTCCTGGTCGGAGCCATGTCCATATTGTGCTTATACTGCCTGAGGAACGCTTCACCCAGATCTCTCCAGCATCTGATTGAATCCCGCTTCAACTCCATATACCAGTCCAAAGACGCCCCAGATAGGCTGTCTTGGAAAAAATACATCCACATCTTCTCATCATCAGTGTATGCGGAGATTTTCCTGTAGTATGCCTGCACATGAGTGCGAGGGCAGGAGGTACCGTTGTATTTGTCAAATGACGGTGCCTTGAATTTGTGCGGGATTCTCAATCCTTCTACCAATCCCATGTTTGTAACATCAAAACCGAGGGAGTTTTGACATTCCATGGCCCTGATCTTCTCAGCAAGGGCCTCAACTTTGCGATCTCTCGCATCATTTCTGCCCAAAATATCTTCGTCTTCACTGAGTAAGGTAAACATATCCTCTTGTCTGTCAACAATCGGAATTCTGTTACGGGCCGGAGCATGGATGACTCTGGCATTAGCAACATCTGGAGCAATTGGTTGACCGTTAACCCGAATACCCCTCAACTCTTCTCCTTCAGCATAGTTGTTGACGGGAATAGCAGCAGCAGGAGTGTCAGTAACTGGGTTTCCTTCTTGAAGAGGTGGATTGACAGGTGGCAGTGCAGCTTCTTGCCTCTGAACCAGTGCTCGGAGTTCTTCTTGACCTTGTGCAACCCCTTGCATCATGTGCATGAATTGGGCCATGTTAGCCCTCATCTCAGCCAACTCAGCTTGTACTTGATCCATGTTGCGTTGATGGTTGAGCCTTGTTGAATAGCGGTGCGGTCTCTGATCAGCTATCCTGCCTGAACACAGGAATCAAAGTGAGAAGACGGCACAAGAACACCTGTTATGCAAATGATATGAGTATGATGTTAAATGATGTGTATGATGCACATGATATGCTCATTTCTCAGGCATTCAAAGAGCCTGACCCATCCTGAAAAGATGGCAACCTGCAGCAACAAGAGAACAACTGATACAGGGAAATATGAGAACAACAGGGAAATACTGACATCCTTATTTATACCTAAGGGTAAAAAAGGTCAATACAACCAAGTCAACAAAATATTCAAATAAATAGAGTACAAATAAAAGAATCCCATCCAACAAGCCTGGAGGTGATTCTCAACAACAAAGATCCAAAGACGGAGTACAAACAAATGAATCCCATCCAACAAGCCTGGAGGTGATTCTCAACAACAAAGATCCAAAGACGGAGTACAAACAAATGAATCCCATCCAACAAGCCTGGAGGTGATTCTCAATAAAACAAACAAAGGTACAGGCTAAGACAGACGGTCTTCCGGAATGAGGGTCTTCAGGTAATGGCACTGGTCTATCAGCAGTGTGCATTCTGAACATTCTGGTAGAGGGGTGATCTTCTCTTTCAGTTGTCTTCTAAGCTCCAAGACTTCTCCTCCAAGATAGTCCTCTGATTTCTGTCTCATCTCCATCTCTTTCTTCAACTGAGTGTCTTTGTCTTTGAGTTGTTTCTCCAAGTCTCTGATTTTTTTCTGATAGCTGACTTCTGCTCTCTGCAGCCTCAAACGCTCCCTATGCTCTGCATCTAACATGGACTCCATCTCCTCATATGCTCTCTTCTTACCCCTTGCTCTGCTAGCATCCTCTCCTTGCACTTCCCTGAGTTGATGGGCCAAGTGCAGCTTATCAGCTTTAGCTTTGTACAGTTCCATCTGAGTGTCTTGCTCCTTCTCTCTCAGACGACGACTCTCCATCAAGGCTTGCTTATAGTGCTCAGCAGGCACACTATCAGCAAGAACCAAAGGTGGTTGCTCTTGCAACGGCTCCATCCTATCGTAGGGTAGCAACAAAGTTTCCACTCTTTTCTTTACCCAATCAGTGTAATCGGGCATTGCAATGGCAAACTTCTTCCCTAAGACAGATCCATCCTTCACTCCAACCGATCTCCAAGCTCTTCCAATCTGCTCCAACCTGGCCGGGTCATCTTTCTTCTCAAAATACACACTCTCAACTATCTCAGCTTCAAGCGGTCTTCTACTCATAACAAACCCTAACTGGCGAAGAGAAAGAACTGGATTGTAGTTAATGCAACCCTTGGTCCCCACGAGTGGCACGTTCCGGAATTCACCACAACTCATGATAACATCTTTCACGTCCATCCGGTATGACTGCCATCTGATGTCGTAGGAGGTGAGTGACATGACCCTTTGAGTCCACTTAAGAGTGCTCTGGGTATCCACAAAGGGTCCACTGACAGGGAGGAGAGACATAAACCATCTGAACAGGAGAGGTAGACAGCACCTGATGGCTCCACCCTTACCATGCCTACTGTGGATGGCATAGTAAGTATCAGCTAACAAGGTGGGGACTGGATTCCCTCTGATGAAAATGCTGATGGCAGCATGGTCAACAAAATTTGGCATACTGGGAAATAGGATGATTCCATATATCATGGCAGCAAGCTGGGCGTGAAAAACTTCCCAATTCCCCTTCCCTGCTTCATCTCTGGCTACTCTCAGAAGAAACTTCAATGGCAGACCCACAACTTCCCCACAGGGCTTCCAATTCTCACCAATTTCCTTAACACTCATCCGGAGAGCTCTGGCAATCAATCTGAAGTCAAACTCCTTAGGCACGTCCAGGAAAGGAACCTGATGCTGAATCGGAATGCTCATCAGAATAGAATACTCCTCGAGAGTAGGCGCTAACTGATAATCTTGAAATGTGAAGCATCTGAGCTCTGGGTCATAGAACTGAAGAAGTGTCTGTAGCGGTACCGGATCGACCACTATCTTCAACACTGTCAGGATGTCTCCATACTGCCCAACAAAACTCTTCAGACGATCACTGGCCACGAGGCTACCCAACTCAATCAGTGAAGTCAACGGCTCACGATGAAAGCTGTAGGAACAAGTCTTCCGCTTCGGCTCGGGGACTGTTGCCATCTCTATCAGTAGATCAAGCTCGGGAATGTACCTGAGAAATGATATGCATGCAGAGATTAGTTTTTTTTTTCTCTTTTCTTTTTCAATTTTTCTTTTATCTTTTTTTTTATTCATTTTTTTTTGCGTTTCTTTTGAAAAATAAATATGCTATGATGCAAATGATGCAGACTGGACTGGCTGGTTGTGCAAACTCTGATCATTAGGTCGAAGCTTCAATCAAAATCAGAACCCAAATCCAACTTAAAAGATCCAAGGTCAACTGAACACACTGTCTGAACTCATAGTCACCAACAGAACCAATAAGTCACCAACAGTACCTGTAATGATCAACCCTTCCCCACTCACGGGTGTAGTCTAGGCCAGGGTAAGGCTGAGAGAAACGCAGCATAGATAACCTTTCGCAGAATACCATCATATACACACCCGAAGTATGTAACGACGATACCCCACCAGGGTCTGAACTGCTCGTGATATCAATGTTCCGCTAAGTGGCGCAATACCACCCGCTTCCCATGAATCACTCTATTCCTAATCATCCTAGATTTCACTCATGGTCTGGGTATTGGACCTTTTACCTCAACTGACTCCCCCCCCACAAAGGAAAACAGACAACCAGCCAGGCAGAATGAATAATGAATATGGATGCAAACATTAATGCACACAATCAATGCAATCAATAAATGAAATGAACAAATAATGAAAGCAATAAATACACACAGCACAAAGCAACCAAAACCCTAACCTAGAGAGCGCTAGGAGAGACTCGCTTAGGGAAGATGGACCAGCAGAGGTCAACTTCTCTAGTCCCCAGCAGAGTCGCCAGCTGTCGCATTACGCGAAAAACCGGCGGGAAACAAGAACAACAGAGCCGCCACCGTGCGTTATTTATCCCAAAAGAGGGAAAGGAAACGCTCAGAGTAAACCTGGAAAAAGCATGGTCTCGCGACCAAAGAGAGTGGGATCGGGAGTCGGTTATGCGAAGGGAAGGTATTAGCACCCCTACGCATCCGTCGTACTCGACGGGATCCACGCACAATAGGAAGGAAAATGGTTGCTAAAACACTGCTCAAACACACACACACACTGGCTGAAAGAGACGCAGGAAAACAAACAAGACTGACTCGGCAGGATATCGCATCCTGGGCCTACTTAGTCTATCAGGCATAGACATCAGAGTCAAAGTAGTTCGGACTGTGGAAACGACACATGCTCGCTAGGATATTGCATCCTATGCATATGTATCTCCTTTGGACGAAGGAGAATCAGAGCATCCGTAGCTCGGCTAACACGCACACAAACAAACACGGGCAAAGGCAGACATGGAGCCTGAACGCCAATCACTGGACTTACATCAGCATCCGAACCAAAACACACACAAGAAAGGCAAACGTGGAGCCTGACCGCCAATCACTGGGCTTACATCAGCATCCGAACCAAACAAACACAATCAGGATACGGACAGCCAATCGCTGGGCTTATATCCATATCCTGACACACAAGAAAGAAACAAGCAACAAGTCGCTAAGGAGTCGGGAACTCGAGCCTAGCAATTGTCGAACAAACACACACAAAAAGGAAAAAAAGTGCCCGGAGAAACCTCGCACGGTCTCCTGCCTACATACCTCGTCTGGAACGAGGATCAGGGCGATGTAGTTCCCCTAAACAGGGAAAAAGGACTAGCCTAACCAGATAACAGAGGGAGACACAACACTAGGGAGACTACGACTCGAGCCTAGATGTTATCATGCAAAATTGTCCCTAAGTTAAGGTTTCTAGCTAACAGATACAGGGAAAAGAAGGATCTCGATTGCAACTAGGGCAAGAGAAAGGGGATATCTCAATCACAGCAAGGGTGAGAGAAAAGAATTAGTGTTAGTGGTTAGTCAAACTCGACAAGACATCGCATCTCGTGCCTACGTATCTCATCTGAACATGAGAATCAGAGTTGCCGTAGTTCGGCTAAACCATTACTGTTGGTTTGTGTTTTTTAAGTGGACAACGTCACTGCACAATCTACCAGATGCTCGACCTTTGGAGACTTACTCACCTGTAGTAGAAGGAGTTAACGTATCCTTAAGAGGGGATGATGTTTGTTTGTGTTTTAAGAAAGCTCAAGCAAGAAAGGAAGTCCTATACGAAGGAACCGTGCTACCTTAATTGACATGCAAACGAGACTACGCGGAGTCTAACAAACCTAGGGGATACAAACACACCACACAAACACATACAGCATAAAATAAACACACCAACAAGGGGGCTCAAACATGGTTTAGGTTTTAGTCGAGGGGTCACATCAACCTCAACAAACAAGCCTCTAGAATGGGGTGAATGTTGCTCTTAACCTTGCCATTGAGGGGCTAAGGTGAAGCAGATGAAAGGAGATGAGGGGTGTGCCTCATTGCTCTTATCCCTGGTCAGGGAGAGCATCTGACAAGAATGTGTGGGTTCAGAAAGTGGGAACCCTTCTACACATTTGTTACTGACTCAACTGTACAGTTGTACAAGATCTTGGGTTTATATCTGCAATGCATCAACACAGTGGTGTGAGCAAAGTAGAAGACACACAGAATAGCAGGGGATAGGTTGCTTATCCCTTGGTTCTGCCAATTGCCTCTTCACTTAGGAGGTCTTTGACTATGTACAAGGACAAATTAAACATACACAAACATTGCCTCTTAAGGAGGACTTCAGACAGTTGCCTGGCCAAGTAACAGGCCAGGTCTTCCAGACTACATGAAGATTAAGGGATTATACCTCAAAGCAAGTTGCTATTAAATCAAAGCAAAGCAAGTTCAAAGAACTAAGCAACTAAAGGTACCTGAAATAGTCAAACAGATCAGTACACAATTCAAAAGCAAAACAAAGGGAAACAGACATTAATAGTTAATCAGAAGCAAATGGATGTGCAAGGCACAAGGCTTAAGGCTTGAGAGCCAAGCCACCTACAAAACAAACAAGTTAAACAAAGATATTCAAGCAAACTCAATCAAAAAGAATTGGCCTCATTGGTCATTTGTTGGTCAACCTGAAAACACAAGCTCAAAAGTGAGTAACAGGACCACTAGGGAAAGCCTAGGGTCAAAAGAGAATGAAAAAGTCAAAACAGCAAAGGGCAAGCATTCAAAATCATGTTTAATCAATCAAGAAACAATCCCAATTTGGTTCATGTTCATATCAATCACTATCATCATTTCATAAGCAAAAGAGGTCAAAGCATGGCAAGTGAGAGCTCATAGAAGTCAACAGAAAGACTTGCATCAAAAGTCAACTCAAACATTTCCAAAAATTACCAAATAAATCATGATCAATCCTAACACATAGTGTGGTAAGCATGTCAAATTTCATCACATTTGGACAAGTGGAAGGCAGTCAATGAAAATCAGAAAGTCAAAGCAATTTTGAACATGCTCAATGAAGTCAACCAAACATGCATCAACTTAGAAAACTCATAAATCAGAGATGGTATATTATAAATGAATGGGACTAAAACCATGGCAAATATGAGGATATGTAGTTATCTCATGTAAAATTTCATGTCCATCTAATAAAGTATGAGAATTTCACAAATGAAATGGCAACATGCATCACAATAAGTCCACATTTTGGTCAAACAGGGGAGAAAATATCAAACAATTAGGAAATGGCATAATTAATTCCAAGAAAAATCACAAGTGAACTAGACATATAAGAGTTGGTTCATGCAAAAAATCAATTCATTTGGAGGTCAAGAAACATGGATACAAAAATCAGCAAATTTCACATCAATGGTGTGACACAAGTTGTCACACCCTACTTCAAAAATTCACAACTCTCAAACCACATAAGATAAATTCATGATCTTTACATCAAAATAACCATGGATGAGTGTAGATTAAGCACAAAAAATTTCAGATCAAATGGATAATGCATCACAATTTCACAAGAGATTTGGCAAGATGTACAATATTTGGTTACATTCTACAAACCCTAATGCCATTTAAAATTCACTGATCAAAAAAATCTGGAAAAATAATGATAAAAAACTAGGGATCATGATGAAGATGATGCAAAAATTCCCATGAAATTTGGAATTGAAATGAATGATTTATGAATTTTGCAGGATTGATGATCAAATGAAATGAAAATAAGAAAAATAAATGAATTAATTTAGATTAGTTAATGACCGGATGGCAAAGTTGTAATATTGAACTTCATTAAACGAAACGATGCCCTTTAGGCGCGGCCAGGGAAATGTTTTAATTGGTGCATGCATCTACAGTGAACATGCACGCGTATAACTCCAAATTTCTGGGCATGGCTATGAAGAAACCCTAGGGTTCATGAATACAGGATGAAGTTCATCATCCCCAATTCGAGCTATCAAAAATTTTCCAGAAATTAAAATTGGACACACACAAAGGATCATCTAAGCATGGCAAACACGAATCCAACATCAATTTTCAGTAAAACATCACACATATCATGAATCGAGCAGAAATGTGAATCAACATCAAACTTGATTTTAGCATAACTTCATGAATATCCAACCATTTCATGCAATTCAAAGACCAAAATGCTCAGGAACAAAAGATCTATACAATACATATCATGGATTTGAGAAATGGAGAGATCGAGTTCTTACTTGTTTTTGAAGAAAGTTGGAATTCAGTTGCTATTTGGTTAGTATGAGCTCGAACAGATGAAGATTTAGCCTCTACAAGGTGAATGGTGAAGTCACTTTGGCTCAATGAAGCTTGGAAATGCCTCATTCCAGATCTGCCATGGATGGTGTGTTGGAACAACAGTCGGGCAAGAGCTCCTTATAGTTGAAGAATGATGGTTGCAATGAGCCTAAAATGATGCTTGGATGATGCAGCAACAATGTCTAGGTCGTGGTCTCTTGAGAGTTTTGAAGAATTTGGAAAAATGATGAAAATCGATTTTGGGAGAAAGTGAGTAATTCTGAGTTTGGAGGCAGCTGCTAGGGTTGGAATTGCTCAGAAAAGTGTTGATATACTTCTGTTTTGGCTCTAATCCAAGTATGCTAAACAAGTTTAACTCAAATCAACCAAATTGTCAATTTGCTAATTTTCCAAACCAATGGCAAGGAGGGTGTATGCTGCACGATTTTGGGCCTTGCACAAGTCTTAAATGATGTCCTAAACCAATCCCAATTGGCCAATTTGATAGAAATTGCTTAAATCAAAACTTCAAATTTTCACTTCACTTGAATTTAAACATGATAGTTCAAAAAGGGCCATTTTGATTGGCAATGTTTTGGCACATGAAATTTATATTTTTGGAAAGAGGAGGTTAAATGTGGTTTGTTGGAAAAAACCTCACCAATTTTGGCCAAATGGTTTGAGAGATATGGCCTTTTGAAGTTCAAGAATTTTTGAAAATGAATTGATCATAACTTGCCAACCATACATGGAAATTGAGAGTTCTTGGACTTTTTGGAAATGGGAGAACAAGATCTTCAACTTTCATGTTGGGCAAAAATTCATTTGAAGCTTGTATCATGATGTAAGTTTGGGATCAAGAAGTTTCCATTTTTGGCAGTTTAAAATTACAGGTCCAGTTTCTATTTTTGGAAATTTTCTGTTTGGCTTCAAATTCTTCAATGATGTTGTTTGCCATGATATATGAGGCCTATTTGGACATGAATAAGCTCTCTCAAACCAAATCCATCCATCAAAACCATAAAATCAGCCACAGTTGACCAAGTTTGACTTTTTAGGGTTTCTGACTGATTGTGCATGGACTGATGACCTATGAGCCTCCAATCTTTGACCTAAACACTTCCAATGGATCCTCAAGTCATGTGAACATGTTGGACCAACCCTAGGGCCTTGTCTCCTTGAAAAAACACACTTGCTTGCTTGGTTGACTGATCTCCTGACCAGTTTGACCTAATTTCTTGACTGGCTTGCACTTAAGGCAAATGGAACAATGCAATGCTATGCAGTGGACCATGATATGCTATGACCTAATATGAGAATGTATGTACAATGATAGGTGCAAATTTGAGGTGCTACACCATGTATGTTTGGTTTGTTTAAGATGCGTTGCCGTCGATTCCTCCAATGACGACACATCTCTTTTGTGAAGTCTCTCCAATCGGAATAATCTCATTGGCCATTGACTTTTTGTTGATGTCAATCTCCCAAACATGTCATAGGTTCTGGAATTTGTTGTTGCATGTCGAACTGCAGTTTTACACGGTCACTCTGCATCTCCATAGTAGTGAACCAGATGATTGATGTTTTTACTATCCAAACTGCATCATTATCATGGTTAACCTAATGATCAAGACCCAGATATGGCCTTCAGATAAATTGTATACGAATTTGACATGATTAGAGGATATGTGATTGGATAATTTTTTAAAATCAAAAGTAGAGTTGTTTAGTAGTAATATCGTCTGATCCAATGTGATCTAAAAGATTGCGATAGACTATTATAACGTGTTTGACATTTTTGACCAACCTCATGCTTGTAGCAAATAGGCGCAAGAATAAAACGTACAAGTATTTTTTGGCATTTTTACACAACGAACTATATAGATGGGACAATGAAGGCATATCGAGGGGACACTATCGAGTGGAACTAGATAGAGGTTGGTACGACTGCGAAAATTTCCAAGCCTTTCGTATGCGCTGCTCCCATGTCATAGCGACATGTTCAAAGGTTCGACATGATCCTTCCAACTTACTATCCGACGCTTACAAAGTCATAAACCTTTGCAATGTTTACAAAATTAGCTTTTTGGTGGTAGAAAAAGAGGATTACTGACTTGCATATAAAGGGGATATTCTCTGGAACAATGAAATAATGCGAAGAAAGAAAAATGGTCGCCCAAACAACACTCGTATTTGAACCGAAATTGATACGGAGAACAAATTGGTTAGATTATGTAGTTCATGTCGCCAACCCAGTCATAATCGTATAAACCGTCCTAGTGTTGGACCAAGCACACCAACATAATTTTAATTGTAACTCTTTTGCTTTATATTAAAAACAACATTCATTTCATATGATAAGTAGAACAAATACAATAATTAAACAACAACACAACCAACTACAACAAATAAAATAACATCACAAACAAATACAACACATAAATAATATAATTATGTGATTACAACCATCAAAACAATTTTGTGAGAAGTATACATCATCATGTGAACGTCTCTGTCAGTTTTAACATTGACCCAGAAACGAACTTCTCCATTTTGGTTGAACGTCGTATCAAGCCATTGAATTCTTCTGATCCTTTCACCATCTGCAATTTCTCTATTTAACCAACGGTTCAAGGTCCTGTTAAGATGATCGAACATATCTACATTCCAAAGTCGGATCTTCATCGGATGTCGCACTGCTGAAAAAATTAAATTGACATTTCTCTTGTGAATATAAGGACACAAGTATGAATATGAAGACATTTTAAAGAAAAATGAAGGAGATTGAAGAAAAATGGAAGGAAAGGATAAGAAGATGGGTGCAAAATTATGGTAGGAGATGTTGTATTTATAGACGAAGTGGTGGAGTAGTAGCCACATGCATTGACACACACATAAAATGGACTATGCATGTGCCATTGCATGTGACGTCTACACATGCATGCGCCACTCCTAGTGACGCCATGACCATGGATGCACTAGTGCATGTGGCGCAAACGAATAACATTTTCATTAGATGCGCAAATGCAACTGACACCTATGTTAAATATTTTTGGAAAAATAATTATTTTGATAAATATTTTTGAAAAATAATTATTTTAGAATTTTAATTAAAAAACTAGATTATTTAAAAATGGAAAGTAACCGAAGACATTGAATTTACTTTTCTCCTACGTAGTAAAATAAATGAAATAGAAATTTAATATGAACACAGAGGATAAAACATAAATAATAAATAAACATATTATACATATGTCTTAAAAATACAGAGTAAATAAACATTTTTCTACCGACAAAACAAAAAGAAAGAAACAAAAAGCCATATAAAATGAAACCTCCACGTTGTTGCGGTGGCTTGATGCATTAATGTTGCGAGACCGTCGCAATCTTTCCTCTCTAATTATTTAGTTGTGTTTTGAATGAGAGAAACTAATTTAATTGAAGAAGTTAGAAACGAAACAGAAGTTATCATTAAAATGTGAGAGAGAGGGAGTTAAAGAGAAGTCATAGCAAATGCTTATACTGTGTAATTGTGTGTGTGTTTTGAAAAGGGGAACCCATGAAAATTAATAACCACGTAACTTTTTTAATTGTATTTTATTAAAAAATAAAGTGAAGGATATTTTTGAAACAAAAATAAGTCAAAATAATGTATCTCATTTATCTATAATTATAGATTATAGATTTAGAGTATCTACTAAGATCATATTTGATATTAGTTATAATCATCACAATTTATTTTTTATTTAAGATTGAGACTATGTATGAGATTAGTATAAAGTGATTTGTATCAAATTAATAGCTATTATTTATTAAAAAAAAGTCATTTGTATCAAATCAATAGCTATTATCTATTATAATTTTCAGTTATCTTATATTAATATTCCTCAAAGACGAGTTTAAGTGATTTGTGTTAGAATTTTTAATCACAAATATAATATTATATGAGTTATGGTGATTATTTAATTAGTCAAAATTAAAATGGTCTAATTGATATTAAATTTATGATTAAGGACATATCTATTATGAAAGTTTATTGTGTAGATACTATAGTTAATATTCTAATTTATATTGAAAACTAAATAGTAATTCTAAGGGAGTTATTTATATGGGTTCTGATCCTCATTTGTAGAAGAACGACACAATTGTTTATCAGGTTTTCTCTCTTCATCTCCATCAGAAGAGAATAAAAAAAAATCCTAAGACATCCTATAAATCAGAAGATCACGTGTTTTTTTGAATTTTTTTATTTTCTGAGCTTTAGACTTTTGTAAAATTCAGAAATATATTATTTTATTATGCTTTGCATAAACAAAGCAGACACAGATTGGAACATTGGCATGTCGTATTGGTTTGCATGGTCATGCCCCTTAGTTATTTCATTTATTAACTTTGATATAATTTTGTTCAAATTTTAGCCACGGTTTGTATTTTATACAATAATTTAACATTTTAAATTAGTCATTTAAAATGAAAAGTTACAAAAGTGACCTTTTTATGGAGATTAGTTATGATAAATGTTAAATGTTTTTCTTTTAAGTGTGTGTTATCCATGTGAATATCAATTCACCCAAAGGAAAGTTGATGCTTGGCTGAATTTCATACCCACCTGTGATGATTAACATGTGATAATTGTAAGGTTTCATATGTGAATGATAAATCAATCCAAAGAGGGGTTTATTATTTGACATGTTTTATTATCAATGTTTGACCATACAACAAGAGTGTCACTAGCAGTTAATGTTATTGTTCAAAGACTTAATATTAATGGAGCATTAAGTATCTTGAGATGGATTATGCCATTATTTAAACATATTGATGATTCGGTTTTTTATTTTACGTGAGTATACTTATAGTGTTTATTTTGTTCTATTTTCACCTACAATTGCTTCGATATATGCTAATTTGAACTTGATTTCGGTCCTTAATATGGAAATTTTCAAGGACTTGAAGGGGAACATGAAAATTGTTCTTAACTGCAAAGATCTTGACCTTGCATTAAGAATAGAGCAACCACCTTCTCCTATAGAATCTAGTACCTCTAAATAGAGGAAAGATTATGAGAAGTGAGATCGCTTCAATCTCATGTCTTATGATCATTAGACGCGACATTCCTGAGGTCTTCAACGGTACTTTCTCGGAAGAGATAACAAATGCCAAAAAAATTCTTGTTGAGATTGAAAAGCGCTTTGCAAAAAGCGTTAAGGCGGAAACAAGTACTCTTCTTCAGAACTTAATTTTCATGAAGTATCAAGGCAAAAGAAATATAAGGGAATACATTTTGGACTCGTCCAACATTATTTCAAAACTTAAGGCACTAAAGCTTGAGTTGTCAGAAGACTTACTCATTCATTTAGTATCAATTTCTCTTCTTTCACACTTAGGTCAGTTTAAGATATCTTATAACTGTCAAAAGGAGAAATGATCTCTTAATATTCTCATTTCATTTTGTGTGCAAGAAGAGGAAATGTTGAAGCAATATAAAATAAAAAGTGCTCATTTTTCCCAAATTTCTAAAGACAAGGGAGAAAAATAAGAAAATTAATGAGCCTAAGAATGAAACTATAAATGTTCCAGCATAAAAGAAACAAAAACAGGTTGATAATTGTTTCTTTTGTAAAATTTCTAGACATATGGAGAAGAAATGTCATAAATATCATGCTTGTCGTGCAAGGAAAAGTATGTTTCATGCTTTGGTCTATTCTAAGGTCAATTTAGCTTTAGTGTCTAAACACACTTGGTGGTTAAACTCTGGTGCAACTACTAACATCAGTGTTTCAATGTAGGTTGCCTAAAATACCAAAAGTCAAATGATGTTGAAAGATACATCTATGTTGGAGAGGACAAGTCAGTGGAGGTGGAAACTATATGGCCTCTTATATTATTATTATTGTGTACTAGATTTTATTTGGATTTGAAAGATATTTTTGTGGTACTATTATTTAGAAAGAATTTAATTTCAATTTCTTATTTTAACAATTCATGTTATTTAATATGTTCAAGTTATCTTTTAATTAAGATATTGTTGGAAGTGCTTCACTTATGAATCGTGATAATCTATATTTGAGTGACACAGTAGATGCCTATGGTGAATCCTTAAATATGGAATCACGCAGTACTAAGCGTAAAATTGATAATAACAATTCAGGAACATTATGCCACAAGCGCTTAGGTCATATATCTAAAAATAGAGTTGAACGACTAGTGTCAGATGGAATTTTGGATTCCATTAACTTCACAAACTTTGATGTTTGTGTTGAGTGCGTTAAAGTTAAACAAACCAAAACAAATAAATTTGGTGCATATAGAGCTACAAATGTCTTAGAATTTATACATACAGACATTTGTGGATCATTCCCCACAACTTCTTGGAATGATCCATAATATTACATATCATTTATAAATGATTACTCTAGATATGCATATATGATACATGAAAAGTATCAATCATTTGATGTGTTCAAATCATTTAAGGCTGAAGTTGAGAATCAACTCAACAAAATAATTAAGAGTTTAAAATCTTACGGTGGCAGTGAATATCATGGTAGATATGACAATTCGGGTGAACAACGTCTTGAGCCTTTCGTCAAATACCTAGAGGGGCGTGGAATCGTCCCACGGTACACCATTTCCAGGTCACCTACCATGAATGGTGTAACTAAAAGACAAAACTTGACTCTTAAGGATATGGCAAGGAGTATAATTTGTGATTTTATCTTGCCAGAGTCACTCTTGAGAGAGACAATAAACATTACAACTTACATTCTAATTAGAGTTCCAACCAAGGTAGCTGCCAAAACACCTTATGAGTTTCGGAATGGGCAAACGTCTAGTTTGAAACATTTTCATGTATGAGGATATCCAGTTGAGGCAAGGCCTTAATGGCCAAATGAAAATAAAATGGACTCTCGAACAGTGAGCAACTACTTTATTTGTTATTCTGAAGTATCTAGGGGCTATAAATTTTATGATCCCAAACTAAACTCAATTTTTGAGACGAGAACAACCACATTCTTTAAGGATATTGAGTTTGGAGGAAAGAATAAGGTTAAAGACTTTGTTTTAGAGGAAGAATTGTTAACAACTCCAAAGTCTATTCATATAATTGGTTTTGATTAAGCAAGTATGAAACCTCCACAAGACATTGTTAAATTTCCTCCTACTTAATATGATTTGGTAATTCATGAAGAATAAACTCAAGATCCTCAAGAACGAGTGTTACAAGAATCAATATCTTTTCGAAGTTCCACTAGAGAAAGGAGAAATACTATTTCTGATGATTACATAGTCTTTCTCTAAGAACATGAGAAAAATAATGGTATGATGGAAGATGACCCAATCAACTTCAGCTAACTAATGCAGGATTCTAACTCGAAAAAATGGATGGAAGCAATGAAGGAAAAGTATAAGTCCATGTAAGATAATAAGGATTTGAAACTTATCATATTACCAGAATGTGTGAAACCCATTGGTTGCAAATGGATTTTCAAGACCAAGCGGGATTCTAATGGTAATGTTGAAAGGTATAAGACTCGTCTTGTGGCTAAATGTTATACCCAAAAGGAAGAGATTGACTTTAAAGATATTTTTAGGACAATCACGGCTTCTGTTTCACATTATGATTTGGAACTCCATCAAATGGATGTCAAGACGATATTTCTCAATGACAACGTAGATGAAATAATCTATATGGTACAACCAGAAAACTTTGTGTCAGGAGACTCTCAGAATATGGTTTGCAAATTGACAAAATCCATTCATGAAGTAAAGCAGACGTCTCGCCATTGGTACCACAAGTTTCATGAAGTAATTCTCTCTTTTGATTTGAGGTGAATGTTGTTGGGGATTCTGTATATCACAAATTTAGTGGGAGAAAGTATACTTTCCTGGTCTTGTATGTTGATGACATAGTGCTTACCATTAATGATATATGCATGATGCACGAAACCAATAAATTTATATCAAGAAAATTTGAAATGAAAAATCTTGGTTACGCCTCCTTTGTATTAGGAGTTCAGATGCACCGAGACCGATCTTGAAGTATTCTAGAATTATCACAAAGTAGTTGTATCAAAAAGGAATTAAAAAGGTTTGACATGCAAGAATGTAAACCAAGGGATACTCTAGTTGCTAAGGGAAAAAAATTTAGTCTTAGTCAATGCCCAAAAGGAAACTTATAAATTCAAGAGATGCAAAAGATTCCTTATGTGTCAACTGTAGGGATTCTGATGTTTGCCCAAATTTGTATGCTTCAGAATATTGCATTCATAGTTGGGATGTTAGGCAGATATTTGAGCAATCAAGGGATGAATCTTCAGAAAGCATCCAAAAGGATTATGAGGTATTTAAAGAGAAAAAAAGATTATATTCTCATATATAAGAGGTCATACTAGTTGGAGATTACTGGATAGTCTGACTCTGATTTTGTTGGATGCCAAGATAGTAAAAGACTCACTTCAGACTATATATACATTTTGACTGGTGGTGCAGTTTCTTGGCGTAGTGTCAAGCAAACTCTTATTGCTTTATCCACCATGATAGCAAAATTTATAGCGTTTTGAGGCATCTAACCAGGAAACTTGGTTGAGGAACCTTGTCACTAGATTGCATATTATGGAAGGAATTGAAAGAACGCTTAAGTTATATTGTGACAATAAATCAGTCATCCTATATTCTAATAATAATAGGAACTCGACTAAGTCAAAACATATTAACATCAAGTTCCTAGTTGTTAAGGAAAAAGTACAAAATGGACAAATTTTTATATAATAGTTAGGGACAAAATCCATGATATCAGGTCCTCTTACAAAAGGTATTCCGCACAAGGTCTTTAATGAGCACATTGTTCATATGGGTGTTTTTAGTCTTAATGGAAGTTAGTCATTTATGAATTTCATGTTTTATGTTTAGTATTATGTATCCATACCATGGTTTTGAATATTTTATCTGATTTATAAAGTTTGATATTCAACAATTTATACTTTCTACTATAAGATTATTGAATGATCTCACTAAAATAAAGCATGACCAATTGAAAATCAACATGTACAAATCACATTTTTGTGATTTTCATGCTACACACTTCATGATAAGTTTATGTCATTTAGTTGTCACTATTAATGATCATTAATGAGTTTAGTTATGATTGATATAAAGAAAATCACTCTGGTTCTCTGTATCAACATAACTAATGCACAAGATTATTTGGATATGCTTGAAGTATATAATGAAAATTTTAAGCTCATAAAGTCTAATACATGTGTGAAGTTACGAATGTGACAAAAGGGAGATTGATAAAATTTTGGATCATAAATGTAATATTAAATGTGTTAGGGATCATTATTTAATTAGTCAAAATTAAAGTGGTATAATTGATATTAAATTTATGACTAAGGGCATATATGTCATGAAAAATTATTGTATGGATACCATAAATCAATATTCTAATTTTATAAGGGAACAAATTAGAATATTTAAAACTAGATAGTAACACTAATGAGTTATTTATGGGTTATAGTTCTCATTTGTAGAAGAACAACAAACTAGTTTATCAAGTTTTCTCTCTTCATCCCCATCAAAAGAGAATTAAGAAACTTAAAACACTCTATAAATCAGAAGATCACATAGCCACAAATCTTTAATGATTTCAATAGAGAATTAAGAAACTTAAAGCACTCTATAAATCAGAAGATCACATACCCACAAATCTTTAATGATTTCAATAGCAAACTAAAGTACTCTTCCGCTTTCATTCTCATATTGTATTCGGATATGGATTCATAGAATAAATTCATAAAATATTCCTTTGTGATAATTTATGTTTATAATATTCACATGTTAGAAAGTATTCCTCAAAAGATGAGTTAATGTCGGATATTTGAGAATATATTGTAGGGGGACATCTTTGGTTTGAGCTATTATCAATAATCCTTTTCTCTCATCATAATCACAAATTCAACCAAAAAAAAACATTGAGTTTAGAGAATTTGTGCCTATAATATTCACATGTTAGAAAGTATTCTTAAAAAAATGAGTTAATGCCAGGTCTTTGAGAATATATTGTCTTGAGACATCTTTGGTTTGGCTTCCAAAACCTGAATTTGTGCAGAATGGAGGACAAGAAGAAAAACATGTATTCGTTTTAACTCGTGTGGTCATCTCTTCTTCGGATTTGAAACACCCTTTTTCAACCGCTTCAAGGCTTTATGTTTTACATTCTCCAAATTGGGGAATTTTCCATCTACAAGTTGAGATTATGGCAAGAATTAGAAATGAATGAAGCTAGGTTATATTCTAAAGTGAAAAAGAAGATTATGCTAGCAAAATAAAATAAAAAGAACTTGCATATATTTAGCAACCACGCCATCATCATATTTTAAATTACCTAATACCTATCTTCACAATTGTTTATATTTTTATTTTTACGAATATTCATAAGTATATACTGAAAAATAACCAACCCCATTATTTTTACTAAATTAAATTTTAATCAGATAGAGATTTGAAAGGCACACTTTTAAATTTTATATCAACATATTAGAATTTCTGCCAAGTACTTTAAAAAACATAACATATAATCAGCCAAACAAGCATAGTTATCTTAGTGTCTAACCTGTGTTAGAAGCATCCGAAACAGCTTCCACCTTGATACTACGAGAATCTTTCGTCGTGGAATCATATCCTGATCGCTTTGTAGAAACAGTGACTATGCCAGGCTTCACCTTCTGTTCAGCATCTGCACATTGACCTTTGAAAGGCTCCATATAACAAAACCTAAAATGACAACAGTTCACAATGAAATGATGAACAATACATGCAATCATAGCATATTGATAAAGAATCGCACATCTGTAATAATTTTAATTATGTATCCTTGTTCCCTTAATATGACCAAAGACTCTATTAAGAAGCGTGGTTAGGCCTAACTCAACCCTACAAAACCGGTTAAAATCGGTTGGTAGAGTGAGGACTGCCCCCACTTATAAACACATGTTCAGGTGATATATTGTTCGATGTGGGACTCTTAACAGACTCCATTTATCAAAACTGACTATTTTTACTGTGCAATAGCATCACTAGCAGCCTAACAAACAGATTATACCAACACCGAAATAGAAACGGTTTAACAAACATATATGCTGGTCGATTAACTTCATTTAAAGGATTTGCAGGGATGTTCGAAAACCACAAGTCTTAAGTTTCATTTGGTTTATCCTATGGAATGACTTGCGAATTAGATGGAAAATCTTGAGAAAATACAGAATAACTGAGTTGCTTGAGTGAATACACTAGGCATGTGGTGGTTATATACTAGACAGAATAATTACATTGTACTATACAAAAACTAAATAAGCCAAAGCATCTCATAAGGAAGTAATGGTTACAATCAAAGTTGTCACGATCGAGATCTTGCATAAAATCGGGAGTTGATAGTAAGATTGTAAAACATAATATCGAAAGATCCTATTCAATTAGTTTCGTAACATCGAGAGGGGTTGACAAGATTTTAACAAAAAATGAAAGATCCTATTAAAACGAAAGAAACTTATTTTAGTTTCAATCTATAAGGACAAGGGGATATACAAAATTCTGCAAATTATAGAGGGATTAAACTTATGGGTCGTACAATGAAGTTATGGAAAAGAGTGATTGAACAGAGATTAAGAAAAGAGACTCAAGTCAGTGAGAATCAATTTGGTTTTATGCTTGTAACGCGGTCAAGCAATGATTAGTAATAGTTGGTCACAATTTATTCAGATATATGAATTTGAAGTGTTTGTTAGCATACCATTGCGTATCCAATGCTCGGCTGTCAAAGGTGGAAGGCAACATTCTCCACTTTCGGCATTTGTCACATTGCACCCACTCACAATCTGGTTTGTAGACACAGTCATCCTTGTCCTAAGGAAGAAATAAAAATAAAGTTCGGCAAACCTCCCGGGTAATGGAAGAATAGGAGGACATTAACCATTCGCAATTTAAATAAAGTTACTCTTATCAAATTCAATTATTTAGTCTCGAGACAGCCCACATAGAGAAAGCAACTTCAATTTAAAACATTTTTTCAGTCTCGAGAAATAACAAGAATTTGACGATCTTTCATAAATGATAGAATTGAAAGAAAAGTTTTACCAAATTAAGTGAATCAAAATTAGTATCCCAGTATTCATCTGCTTTTTTCCCAAGCCACTGCTCAAGACATGCATATGCTTCACAATCTTGGAATCCCTGCTTGTTATTGTGCACCCACACACGACCATCCCGATCATCCTATGCCAAATAGAAAGAAAAAGTATGGGGTTTCAAATGTTGTGAAGAAAACAGCAATTGATTATTGGGTAAGTACTAAGCATTTGGATTGAAGATTTTGATAAAATAGTTTTATGATAATTCCTGTGACACATTCTATGCAAAAAATAAATTCCCTTCTCAGAAGTACAATCCAGAACTAAGCCAACTTACACAGTATCATTTGGGCAGATTTTACAAGCATATAAATCCAGTAGCAAAAAATAAATATCCAAAATGAAAAGAAAAAAAACATAATCAAGAACATACTTTTTTCTCACAAGTTTCAATTGATTTGTGCAAAAACTAGTTCTATAATATGACATAAAGAATAATAAGTTAATAACTAAAAATTAGGCAATCTAAACTTAAGTGTTACTCCAGCCAAAAGTTACGACATTTCCCTGTGTTAGTTAACATACATAATATTCAAATTTTAATAATAATTAACCCATTGCAGATGTGTATAACAGAGGCACATCATATCATATCATTTAGGCATTTTGTAGAAGCAACAAATATATTTCTAGACCTAAACAGCAAAAATTAATAAAAATATCCAAGCAAACACATTATTTTCTCCAACGCTCCAAATGGTTAATATATGTAAATCAATTCCAAAATATAGTATTTGTAATAATGCAGTCAGAGGCTACATACCATTAAATTGGTCACATCCATGACACCAATTACACCCCGACCCACATCTGCACTATGAATCATGCCACCAACTCTCTTGTAAGCCTATAAACGTAAGGAAAAAATGGTATGAAAATTATAAAAGTTTAAATAAGGAGGAAAGAGATAAATATTGAAGACTTTTGTTACAGTTTAATACAAAATGACAAATCACCAACTCTTAATTTCTAATATGAGTCTACTCCTGATTCTAATTAAATGAAGCAACTAACCATGACGATTACTAGACCCAAAACCTTAGTTAATTCAGGAAACAAATCAAGAAATATGAAAATCAATTGTAAGAAATAGTTTAACACGGCTGTAAGCTAAAGCTTACTGAGCTTTAGTTTAAGCCCATTAAAAATAAACAACTCTAGGAAAATATTATATGGGCTGCAAAAATTATGGCTGAAAAGCCAACCCAGTGTTGTCAGAGATGTATGTAGATGAACAGTGATAGAATGATCATCAACCAAAGGAGTCTGTTGGTGTGTTGCACACAACCAAGGATAGAAAGACTCGTTAGAATTATTGTCAGAAAAAATTTCCCACCAGGCAATTATAAACTGCAAAAACTAGAAATTGTCCAGCTTTAACATTTGAGAGCTTTCAACCACATAAAAATTTAGGATATCCAAAAAAACAAAAGTCAGTGAAACCATAGCTAGTCTCTATCACAGCCATTGATAATTCATCACGGCGTGACTCATAAGTGAAATAGGAGAGATCATTATTGTAATAATTCACTGTGGAAGAATCACAATATTTGATAACAAATCATCCATTTCTATAATACATTACTGGTGTCAAATTGTTGAGGTCAAACAGAATTTGGAATGGTCAGGTCAGACTATCCGAGATATTAATTTAGAGTGTATCTCCTTCGTGAAATACAAGAAATCACCATTGGGTATAATTCACAATAGGAGCCTGTTATAAAATGCAACTGAATAACACCTAACCCTAAGTCTATATTTAAACTAGATTCCTGATTCAAATTAAATTAGGAAACAAATCAAGATGCTAAGAGAAAAGGAATGAGAGGCATATGACTAAATCCATGGGTCTAAACTACAAAGTGGAGCTATAGATATAACATACAGAAAACAAGTAATAAATACAAGAACTTTTGATTATCCTAATTTCTGTTATTGCTGAATACGAAACTCAGAATAATTATCATAGTTTTATTCTGTCAATTGTAAATATTAATGTATTTGTTAGAGATTATACTGTTATTTCTTTCCCATTATCAGGCTTTAATAGTTTCTTTAGATAGCCTAGGCTTATTGATAAGATTCTGATATCATGGGATCATGTTTCTCATTGCTTCATGTATGTGTGTGTGTGTACATATCTGTAAATCCCTTATGAATACTGTAAATCCCTTAGTATATAATATTCAGTTTTCACATACGCTACTACTTCATGTAGGACCCATCAACCATATCTAATAATATTGAATGAAGAATGTAAGATCATTGAGCTTACTATTAATATCGATTTGATGAGTATTTATACCATAGGGAAATACTTGGATCACAAGTAACAGAAATAACTGTTAATTAACATTTTATAACTAACTTAACCTAAAACGGCTATAAATAAAATACTTCCACATTGATTTCACCAAATAAGAGAGTAAGTATCAGATTGAATGTTGGAAAGAGAGAGTGTTCATGACACTCCTCTTTTGGGAAATCATCAGTCTGTTAATTTTGCCTGCACATGAATACACCAAAGATTGAGGAATAACAAATTATTAAGCAAACTGCGGGGCACTTCAGTGCAGCCAATATTTTCAGAACAGCATTCAGCTCACCCAAGACCTTAGATGGACGCATTTGGAATGCAAGCGTGTGAGATATGAAGGTTCCCAGATCCAGTTGAATATGTATTGTATCCATCATTCGTATCAGATTTAGTTTCAATCTCTCTCAAATTTCTCTCATCTAACAGCCTGCGTCTTAAGCAGACTTTGGTAGAAAAGACATAAAAAACATTTGAATTTTGTTCGGTTGTGTATTAAAAGTGGGGGGTGGGGGAAGGACCCAAGTAGATAAAAGAAGGGCACATTTCTTTTGTTCATTTTGTTCAACGGATTCCGAGCCCTTTTATTGCTACAAATATACACCACGCGACTAAATCCTTACCTCAATTAAGCGACCATGCCAATACAGAAATACTCCACAGCTTGCTTGATCCCATTCTAATTGACTAAATCCTAGAGTCAATTCAACTGGCCTTCCCAATATGTCACCACTTACGATAACCGTATTAGTGAGGAAATTTGCTAGCGGTCGACTTTTAACCTAAGGAAAGATAAAACAGACAATTAAAATGAAATATTGAAGGTCAATAAAAAAAAAATCACCCTGGTTCCACTGACTACTTAGAACTTTCAAGAATGGAATTACCAGTTTCCTTTGAACACATATCTTCATTCGTGGAACTAAGAAGATGACTTCCAAATAAGCTCGTAATGAGTAATCCAGAGGAACCTGAAGCCACAAGAAATATGAAAAAGCAGGTTTAGTTTCAATTGATAATCATCATCTCAAAATAGCAAAAGAGATGCCAAACCTTTTGATTAAGTTGGCCTAGACGAGAACGACTCCTTCTGCTGCGGATGAAAATATCACCTTGATGAAAAGAACTCCCACCTTTCAATCCTTCATGCCACTCTAGGCAACACCCTGAACCCCATTCATCCAAGTTCCATATGTATATTTGGGTTCCCGTACCACCACAAAACAAGGCTGCCTTTTCACCAATAAGATACTTATTAAAAGGTGAGAACTCCTTAATAGCTTTCAAATTGTATTTTGCCAATTTATCAGATTGTGCTTTCGTGTCAACTTCCATCTGTTGTCCTTGTCGGCAGTAACTAACTATGGGAATCTCTATATTCTACAACAAATATTTAAATTTATATAAAGTAACAGTAAAACATTAAAGCAATAGTATTGTTAAGAATGTGTGATTGGGCCTAACTCAACCCTACAAAACCGGTTGGTAGAGTGAGGATTGTCTCCATTTATAAACACATTATCAGACCATATATTGTCCGATGTGGGACTCTTAACACACCCCCCTCACACCCAGGACTGGACATCTGAAGCGTGGAAATAAATGGTGGGTGGCCCGATAGCGGAAACCATAGTAGGTGGCCCACCGGATCTTAAACGAGGCTCTGATACCATGTTAAGAATGTGTGATTGGACCTAACTCAACCCTACAAAACCGGTTGGTAGAGTGAGGATTGCCTCCATTTATAAACACATTATCAGACCATATATTGTCCGATGTGGGACTCTTAACAAGTATCAACACAGAATAGTGAAGTCAATCATCATAATTTTTTAAAGTGCCAACACTAATGTCTTTAGTATAATTAAAAGAAAATACAGATTGTGTAACGTACATCCTTGCCTTCATTCAATGATTGTGAAAGAAAAGCTATAGATCTGGAATTGGCAGTCTGGGTTAGAACAAGAACATCTTTGCCAAGTCTCATTGCTCCTGTCTATTGTAGGGGGGACAAAAATGAACAAAAAGTCAAAATTTAACTGCAGTAATAAGATATTGGTGTGATAAAAACTATATTATGGAGTAGTTTGTATTTCTTCTAATTCAACACAAAACTATTAATAGCGGATCGCAAAAAAAAAAAGCATATCTTCAAAAATCCGATATGAGAAATAGCGGATAAGGTTGTAGGTAAATAGAGGAAGCTGCAAAGCGGTTGAAATCTAAGTAATTGTCTATAAAATAAAGCATGTTGCACGCAAATAAAAGCTTCAACAATATAATTTAAAAAAGTAACCGACATAAAACTCAAAATCTCAATATTTCAGACAACTAATAAAGCATGATGCATAGTTGCATACACGGCTTTAGAAAGCCAAATACAGAAATTAAAAGTGACTTAAAACTCAATCAAACTAGTTCAAAATAACTAACAACTGGTAGTTCTAATTAATGATAAAAGATAAAAATATCTAATTATTCTCCTCTTCCCCAACATAATGATTATCCACATTTTCAGGTTCTGTACTATTTAAATTTTAAAAAAAAATGGCTACCGTTTTAGGTTTAGTAATTTTTCTCTTTTAAATGTTTGGCCAGTGCTAAAACACACAACTCCACAATTCATTATGTACCGCTATAACCAATATATTAAAACATGTCTCTATTTAGTATAGCGGGGTTGACATACCATATCAGCTTTCGTGTCATCTACCCCCAAATTCCGATACATAATAGTGGTATAGCGGGGCTATACCGATTTTTTTACAACACTGAACAAAACAATATCATGATTTAAAACTTAAGAGTATATTATGTCTTCCTTGTAACATCAGAAATCCAAGATCAAAAGACATTAAGGAAAAACAATCTAACATTAATCAGTGATGTAGTCTGTTGAGAATTGAGACAAATTGTCTATTTTCTCCTTCCTTGTAAATATTTATCGGATGTAATTATTAATTAAAGTAGGTTATAGGTAAGAAATAGTTGTAGATATCATATTGAATCCCTATCATCAAAAGGTTCTGATTTACATTTATCATTATAAATTCACAAATCACAAGGCTAAGAGTTAATCTTTACTGGAAAGGTTGTCTCAATGGCCCTAGCTACAGAACACTGACATATCCTCCCCCAGAACACTGCTGCGAAAATGCCAGTCCCAAGCCCTATAGCATGGTTTGGAAGATTTGGTACAGTTCTTCAGGAGCTTGTCGCAATTCGTATCACATTCAGTTTGGAAGATAGTTAATCTCTCAAGAAACTCGGTATCAAATTCAGTCGCAATTTCTTTTATCAAAACTCATTCTCATATTCAAGTGTCGATAATAACAATCATCGTGACAAACTATCTCTGGTAAAGGTAAGGGAAACTCTCCGTGCAAAATAACTAAGCAAGCTAAACAACACTTAATGAGTCGTATTTTCTTCTTATAAAAGAAAATTAATCGACGATAAAAAATACTCCTCTAGTCTCAATTATTAGCAAAACTAACAAACTTCACACAATTCACTTAAAAGCACATAATCTCCTTGATCTCATAAAAAAATTAAGCATATTCACACACACAAAAAAAAACTTTTATGATATTTATTATTACTAATCTCCTTTCAATTGTCTACTAGCACTACTGAAGGGTATTAAAGAAATAATAGCAATAAATACTTTGAAGGTAGTTGAAGATTGCTAATATTTGAGAGCAAAGAATATGAATATTTGTGTTTACAATTGAGACTAGAGGGAGTTATAAACTATATAACTACAGAGAATTCAAACTCTTAAAATAGGGGAGCAAATGCAACAGAAAAAGAAAAACATGAATCAAATGCAATCAAACAACACCTTTCAACTATTTGAATATGTATCAATGGAAGCCCCAAAAACTACACTGACTAAACACAACCTAGAAATTAAAAGCCATTTACGCAACTCTTGTGCACCAAAAGGCCAAAATTAAATTCAAAAAACACTGGGCGAAAGAAAAAGAGAGAGCGGTAAGAAATCTACCTTGAATCCAACACCAAATCTACCAATTTGGTCCTTGTCTTCATAGTCAGAATTTTTGTGCCCAAAAGATACCATTTTCATAATCTCGTCATGGTTCATCCCTTGACCATCATCAATTACTGACAGCATGGGTACACCGTTCCCAGATTTCTTCATCTTTATCATATCAATAAAAATATCAATCCTGTTGCATCAACATCAAAAGATATAACAAGTATCTTTTTAAGTAGATATTCAAGTTACATAGATAAGAATGGGAAACTCTATATATGCTACTCGTATATTTACTACATTTCAACCAGCCACATTTACTACATTCCAAATAAATTAGTATTATATGATTCTTTTATGAAGTAGATTGTAAATGAGGTTTAACCATATATCTTAAGAGGTGCTGAAGATTGATAAATTTATTAATATTCCTTAAAATGATCAATATCAAACCAAAAAGACTATACCAAGAAAAATTCTAAAAATGTTAGAAACACTATAGTAAAATATATATTATTGATGGAAAGTTTGCCAAGAAGGACAAAAACAAGACAACAGTGGCAGAAAAAAAAACATAAACCTACTTAGTTTCTAGAGTGAAATATACATTATTGATGGAAAGTTTGCCAAGAAGGACAAAAACAAGACAACAGTGGCAGAAAAAAAAACATAAACCTACTTAGTTGCTTTGGCATCCCGTGAATTATCAACAAGCTCAGCTATTCCACCAAAAATCCATCCAGAGTGAGCCTGGCCAAGAGTTTTTAGGTAACTTGGGTCTGCTCGTATGAAATTTTTCTCAGGCAGTCTTTCCTTCATCCCATGTGATTGAATTCCGCCACATGTTTCAGATGTAAAATGATGTGCGCGATCTTCAGCGGGGGAAAACTTCGGAAGTGAGGAGGAGGCATCTCCACCATTTGGTGGACCTCTTGCCATGATTGTATTGTGTCCACCATATTCCTCGGCTAAGTGTGAACCTGTTAAGGAAGCCTCTACTATAATTATTTAACTTCGTGGATGAGGCAAAGGCCAATCATAGATAAATATTTTCACAGGCTTCTTTTTTATGCATAAATAAATTTCAAATTCTATGCCAAAGTTACGAAAAGATCTCCATAAACTATTTAGATTCAAGCCAATTCATTTTTTGCATGCAAAACATTTTGTTTGTAATGTTTTCATAGCATTTGGCATTGACTAGTTATAAAATAAGAATGAAAACCTGATTCACAATCTCTTGAACGAGTATCTACATTACATGTGCTGCCTATTTGATATGCAACATTAACTGAGCCTGATATATATGCCTTAGGTGGAGGCAAAATGTAGAACTTGCACTGCTCAAAGCTTGCTATTGCAATCTGAAAAACAGAGTCACATTGATTCTGGTTCAACCATTCAAAAGAAGAACACAAAGCGGGAAAAAGTACTAGTTTTACTCTATTGTTAATAGAATGTAAGTCGGAAAAAGTAAAATGCCATACCATGTCATGCTTGTGCATGAAATTCAAAAACAATCCCCACTCCTTCTTGTCACGTACACACTTTGGAGCAGGTGCTACTGAAAACTGTGGCAAAGCAGAAATATCGGATATCTTTCTCCTCGAAACAATTGAATTTACATTCAACTCTTGTGGCCTGCAAAAGAAAGTAGGTTAACATATTTAATAGTAAATAGATCACACTAAAAAACTTGTTGTCTCATCATAAAAATACTTGTAATAACATAAAAGGTTCTCCAGTAAGTATACAATCCATATAAGTCAGCCGGTGGATGCAGACACTCTATGTCACATATAAGTTTCAAATCTTTTTTAAGGGTAATGGTCATGCTCATCTGCATAAGTTCAGTAAAATAGAAATTAGATTTACTACAAAAACCTCAACAAAAAATGATCAGAAAGCTAAGCTAAGCTTATAAATGTATTCTTCTTCCCATCAACAAAGATAAAGATGATAATATTAGAGTAAATAGAATATGAGTATAATAGCTACTTGTTACAATGTGTGACTAATTCTGTAACTGACTGTGCTGAGTCAGCACAGTCTATCTGAACTATATAAGTTCAGTTTCTCTCTCTGTAACTAACTTTAGATTTGGAATCACAAATTCAGTTACAATGAAAACAAACTCTCTCACTCTCTTCTTCTCTTTCTCTCTTTCTATCATGGTATCAAGAGCTTAAGTTCGGTCCTTTTCCATGGCGTCTGAAGAAACCTCTGCCAACACTGCTGAGCATGCATCATCTTCATCCCTTACCTCCAAGACGAAAAATATTTTCAAAACCTTTGCTCAACATGTCACGCTGAAGCTTGATGAGAACACTTTTCGCTCGTGGAAGCAACAAATCGAAGGCATAATTCGAACTCATAAACTTCATCGCTTACTTGTGAATCCTGTTGTACCTCCACGCTATCTCACAGAAGAAGATTGAAGCAGTGATGCAGAGAATCCTGCGTACGTAACCTGGGAGCAGCAAGATTCGTTGTTATTCACGTGGCTCCTCATGACGCCCTCAGATGTTGTTCTTCCTCTCATTGTCAGATGTGTGCATTCGCATCAAGTCTGGGACGAGATCCACAAGTACATCTTCGCACATACGAACACGAAATCACACCAATTGGGCTCTGAATTGAAGTCCATCACCAAAGGTGAGAAATCTGTTGCTGATTACCTTGCGTGAATTAAAAGGATTGTTGATATCTTTGAATCAATTGATGATCCGTTCTCACATTGTGATCAATTGGAAGCTATCTAAGATGGCTTACCTGATGAATTTAATGCTTTAGCCTATATTATTCAGTATCGTACCACTCTGCGCCCTATCATTGAAGCTGAACCCATGCTTTTGTCTCATGAGGCAAAACTGGAACGTGCAAAGAAATCTATCCTCACCGAACCTTTATCCATCAATGTAGCACTTGTCTGAAACTCTGTCCTCAATTCATCTTCTCAACCTAGTACTGATGTTAACACTGCACCTTCATTTGAATATGAGCCTCAGCTCAATGGAAATCGTGCATTCAGAGGTGGCAGAGGTTTCAATTGTGGCAGAGGAGGCAGGTTTGGAGGTCGTTTCAAGGTTCAGTGTTAAATATGCTACAAAACAGGGCATGATGCTAGTGTGTGCTATCGCAGACATTCAACTATGATGCCTACTCCAAATCAGTGGAGCTATTCAGCTCAGAATCAATGGAATAATCCTGCTCAAAGTCAATGACAAAGACTTCCACCACCAAATTGGAATCAGTGGACAAACACATCAACTCAGCAAGGCTCTAGTTCCAATCAATGGATCACACCTGCCTCACGTGGACCTCCACCAGGGTTTTCACCAAGGCCAACTCATCAACCTTAGGCGTTACATCATGTGACAAACAGTGCGACTATCTTTCAAAGAGCTTGTCCCTTCCTGGTACAGATCAAGTTCTCCTTGGAAATGGCCGTTTGCCAATTTTCTCTATTGGATCTCCTCAGTTCTGTTCTCCACACAAGGCACACACTACACTCACACTTAAAAATCTATTATTGGTGCAGGTTATCACAAAAAATCTGATCTCTATTAGTAAGTTTTCCATGGACAATAATGTGCTCTTTGAGTTCCACTCTGACAAATGTCTTGTCAAATCACAGGCCTCTTTTGAAGTTGTTCTTCAGAGCACAGTGAATAAAGATGGTTTGTACTCCTTTGGCTCCCTTCCAGCAACTCCTACCTCAAGTGCAGCCATCAACACTCTCACAGGACAGTTTTTACCTAATAAGGCTTTACCTTAGGGCCTTCCTTATATACTATGTGGCATAATAAACTAGGGCATCCTCAACATGAGGTTCTTAAAACAATTTTAAATATGTGCGATGTTAATGTTCCACACAAATCCACTATGGATATGGATTTCTGTAGTCCATGTTGTTTGGGAAAAGTCCACAAATTACCTAGTAGTTTAGCAAATTCTACATACTCTAATTCTAATCCCTTTGATTTACAGTTGTTGATGTGTGGGGTCTTGCACCTATGACTTCTACTACAGAGTCCAAATATTTGTTAACTTGTGTTGATGCATGTACTAACTTACTAAGTATACTTGGGTTTCCTTCTTAAACTAAAATCTGATGTGTTGCTCACATTCACACACTTACTCACTACAACAGAGGTGCAATTTAATACTAAGGTCAAGTCACAAGTCAGTTCAGACTGATGGAGGGAGAGAGTTCACAACTTTAACTACTTTATTCAACACCAAAGGCTTAACACGCTGGCTTGCTTGCTAGAGATGGCAATTGACAGGGTTTGGGTAAGGTACTATAATACTCGTCCCCATACCGCGGTTTAAAAAAAATCCCCGTACCCGAGCCCTACACCAGAATGGTTCAGTTGAGTGCAAAGATTAACATGTTGTTGAAATTGACCTTACTTTACTTGCTCAAGCAATTCTACCCTTGAAGTTTTGGGATAATGCTTGCATGACTACCACCTATCTTATCAACAGAATGCCCACCCCTTTACTAGACATGAAGTCTTTCTACATCATGTTGTATCAAAAAGTTCTAGATTACAAGTCTCTCAAGGCCTTTAGGTGTGCCTGTTACCCTCATCTCAGGCCTTATTTCTATCATAAATTCAACTCATTCCCAAGAATGTGTGTTTATAGGATGTACTCATCTCATCACAAGGGCTACAAATGTCTAGCACCCAGTGGCAGAATTTACATCTCCAAGGATCAATTGTTCAATGAAATTAGATTCCCTTATCAAACTATCACCACTATCTCAGCCACATCCAACAAACCTACTCCTATCACACACTCTCCTAATTTTCCCTTCTCCACAAATATATCTCCCACAAATCCACCAATCCAACTTCAACTCTCTACCACCATCAAACCTCTTAGTACTTCCACTCTATGAAGCACTGACGCCCCCCAAACACGACATTGACACTGCCACGACCATATATGTAATAATTTGAAAAATGAATAAATTAAAGGTAATCGCAAGTGTCGGTGTCGGTGTAGGTGTCGGTGTCCGACACGGACACACCATTTTTCAAAGGTGTCAGTGCTACCTAGCTTCCACTACTTCACCACCTCAACCCACTTCCTCAATCAGTCCTGATACAACCATAAATAATACCAATCATATCCCATACACTACCTCCAATACTCATTCTTCATCACCCACAACACTATCTCATCCTCTTCAAATACACAAAATGTCTCTACATCTCACACCTCTCAAACCTCACAAGAATCTCATTAACCATCGGCCAACCTCTCATTTCTACATCCAAATAACACTCATGCTATAGCCAATAGAAGAAAATGTGGTCAATCATAATGGAGGGAAACACGCAGAAAAAAAAACTAAAAAAGAACAAAAAAAAAAATTATCAAACTTGCATAGTCGATTAAATGCAGTGAATAATTAGTAACAAAAACCGAGAATGAAGAGAGAGATGAAAACCTAGGCGTGGAGTGAAGCGTGTGAGTGAGAAAGCGACGACGTTTGGGGGAAACCTTGAAGACTACGGAAGCACGAGAGTTGGTTACGTGACTCAGTGAGTGTGACTCAGCGAGCGAGCGACGAGAGGGAACGAAATAGTGCAACTTAAAATGCTGTACGATACTGTTATTAGCCCTTGTCAATTCCCCTGCTGTGACTGAAGGTCCAAATTACCCTCACTTTTTAAAGCTCTGTTAAAAAGATGGATTTTTTTTAAATGGTTTACACAAAAATTTTAAAATATTATAAATTATTTATATTCATTTTTTCTAAATTAAAAGATTAACTTTGATATTTTATAATATAAATTTATATTGAAAATTAATACATAATCAAAATATAATTTCTTTAAAAAATTATATTTTAAAATTGATTTTTGTGAAAAACTATTTAAAATAATTTTAAAATTAAATAATTTTTTTTATTTTGATATTTTTTTTTTTTTTTGAAAAATGATGAAAAATTCTTTTAAAAATTTGAAAAAAGCAAATATCCTTCAATATATATATATATATATATTATATATATATATATATATATATATATATATATATATTATATATATATATATATAAAAAAAAAAAATGATTAGTTAGTCTATTGATGATTGACGTTGAAATTTTTTTTTTTAAATATCCAAGAGTTTTCAAAAATAATAAGTTTTCAAAATATTTACCAAAATAACCACATTTTAAGAGATGAAGTCATAGCAAATGATGCATGTTTTGTCTGTTTAGACATATACGTCATTTGATATGGCACATACATGTATGAAGAGCCACTAAGATTGACGCATACATACAATGTTTGAGAGCATGCGCCATTTGCATTGGCGCATGCTTTATGAAGGTGTGTAAAGCACAATAAATGATAGTTTGAATTGAGTTTTACAAGCAAATATTTTTTTCCAAAACAAGAACACCACGAGCAGATTAATAACAAGGAGATAAAAATACAAGTATTTTTTATCCCGGTTCAGTTGAAACTCAAAGCTACTTTAGTCCACCCGCCAAGGTGATTTTGCCTTATACAGAAGAACTTAATCCACTATAATCAACCGATTACAATAATCACAAAGAATAATCTTCTTTGTATTCTCAAGAATCCAACTATACCCTAGTCTCCTTAAGGACTCACAAAGAACAACCTTCTTTGTCTTCTCAAGGATAACATCCTCAAGGAATCAAACAAACAGTATGAATAATATTTTGTGTATTACAAGTTACTTTTATACAAGCAGATTTTACACAAATGAATAACAAACACTTAAAGAAAAACTGCGTACAAACAAATGATAATTTTTCACAAAGAAATAGACTTGTCAAAATGTTGTGTCATCAGAGTTTTCTTCAAGTCTCCAAGTCTCACTTATATAGTATAAGAAGACGATCGTTAGAGGGCAAAAAGGGAAAAGCTCATAGAGCAATTGTCAACTGTTGGATGGGAGAGGAGTGATACTGTGCATTGTCCTTCGCCCACAAAATTAGTGACATGTGTGATGTATAGTACTGTCCTTACCCACAAAATCAGGTAGTGGAAAGGATGTTTGATTTGTACTATGTACTATTTGATCATGTTCTTATTTGATCTTATCTTCAAGTTCATTGATTTCTGATGAAAGTTGATGAAGCATGAAATGAAGAAACATAAAGTTGGACTCATAAACTTCAAAATCTTTGGTCAGAACCTTGACAACGTCAGTAATCTAGCTTGAGATCTTCAGTATCTTCAAAGTCTTCAATCTACAGTCAAAACCTTGATAACCTCAATCTCCTGGTTTGAGATCTTCAGAATCTTCAACTACATAACACAACTTCAGAAGCTTACCATTCTTCAGAAATTTGGTGATCAGAGCCACATCTAGAAGCATGAACTGAGAGAACATTGCAGCAACAACATAATGTCTTCTCAGAAGCTTCTCAGGAGTGAATCAGCACAGAAGCAGAAAAATTATTGCAGCAGTAATACTAAACATCTTCCAGAACTTCTAATAACTAGCGCAAAAGCGGATTTAAAACACATTGTTCAGAAACTGATGACGTTGCACGTCATATATTGAGAATCAAAACTGACTGTTAAAGCTACACAATAACAAATCATTAGGGTACCAAAATTGTTCTCACACAAATACAACATTGTTATCATCAAAACTAAAGGTATAAATGCATAACCAAATCTTATTTTAACACTTTGGTTGTATTATTTTTTTAAAGAGGTGTCATTTGATATGGCGCATGCATGTATGAGGAGCCACTAAGATTGACGCGTGCATGTATGAGGAGCCACTTAGGTTGACGCATAAATACAATATTTGAAAGCATACGTCATTTGCATTGGCGCATGCTTTGGTTGTATTATTTTTTTTTTGAATTTTTTAAATTTTAATTATAAAAAATTGAAAAAAAAAACACGTTGCATTAAATTAAAATCTATATGCGTAATATTATTTATAACATAATATTATTAATCATTTTTTATTTCAATTTTTTATAATTAAAACTTACAAAATTCAAAAAAAAATAAAATACAAACAAAGTATGCGCTAGTGAAAATGACGCATGCTCTCAAACATTTAATGCATGCGTCAACTTTAGTGGCTCATCATACATATATGCGCCATACCAAATGGCACGTATGTCTAAAAATTTAAAGCATGCACCATTTGCCATAAATATGCTATTATTTTGATAAATACTTTGAAATTTTGGTTATTTCAGTATTATTTAAAAAAAAATCTTGACGTTGGACTTGATCTGATGGATCACGAATTTCTCGTAACAACGATTGCAACTGTGCTGAAATCACTTGATATCATAACTAACTTCGAACCGAATTTTTGATCGAATACTTAAAACTTTTTTATTTGAAAAATAATATTTAGAAAATTAGAATTAAAAATTTGATGCCAAATATATTTTTAATTTATTAGTAACATACTTAGAAAGTAAAAGAGCCTATATGTGGTTGTTTAGAGAGTTGGGGAAACTCACAAAACACAAAGCAATTAGTAGATAATTGCAAATTGGAACCTCAATAGTCAATAATATCATACTTTTTTTACTCAGATCTAATAAAGATTCAAATACATCATGTGGTTTTTTAGACTACTGGTGTGTACCAGCGCATCACATTAGAATAAATTACAATTTTGATAAATATATTTCCTTATTAAGATTAAAATTGCCAAACAATTCATTAACTTACTAAAATTTATAAGTTTTTCATTCTATTAGTAAAACATTCCGAATATCAATATTAATTTAAATTTGAAGCTATTTTTAAAAAAAAATACTTGTTAACTAGATTTTGTGATTTTAATAATATTAAAAAGTTTAAATAATAATATGTAGGCTTAAATATATTTTTAGTCTCTTTAGGTTGGACGATTTAAACAATTGATCATCATATTATAGAATCGACTATTTTGATCACTTAATTTTGATGGCTGACCACTTTTGCATAGGTGACGGTGATTATTAGGATTTAAAAATTATTTTTAATTATGTAGAATGATTGATCAGGATAATTTATTTTTTAATATTTTTACATAATTAATAATTTAATTTTTTATTTAATAAATAAATTAATTAAAATATTAGAAAGCATTTAGGACCTAAAATCCACTTTTATTGGGACATATGTTTAGTTCTTATAGACACACTTTCATCTCAAACACATTTACGTCATAACTTCGAAATATTCAAACTTCATATACTCTTATATTATAGTAGTAGAAAATAACGTAGGACTCTTCAATTAATTTAACATACATTCATTCATCTCTATCTCTATGAAATTGACAACATTCAACATGCAAACATGTAGTTGTTATAAGTTTCCAATCTAAGAAGTCTTAAAATATTGCAATTTTATTCAAGGCTCTTAATGTCACAATAGAAGAAGTGTTGAAGCAATGCTTTACAGAGTCAACTTTCAATCTGAAATAGAGTATCTTAGAAAATCATTTCAAACTCTAGAGGTATTAACCCAAACTGTGAATTGTGTTTATTCATTTCGTTTGAGGACGAGCAAAGTCTAGTATTGTTCAACGAAAGGATTTATCTGAATTTAAACATTCTGATATACTTTTGATGTTTGTCGCTCTTAAGCTCATTGGTATGTTGTTCCATTTTGCTACTTTTAATGCGGAGTTATGTACCAATGATAACTCTTCCCTATCACTGCATAAATCCTCTTTTTGAATCCATAAACTATGCATGTTCATCCACTTCTTCTTATGATCCATGGTGGTATAGCAACTGAATTTGCATCATTGGAAGTGGAGTTGTGGCTTGCTCTTGCTAGGTTGGAAACTTATGACATCTGCATTTTGAATTGCATGTTGAATCTTGTCCATTTCATATAGATTGAGATGTATGAAAGCATGTTGAATTGCACAGTCTCACGTCATTTTTTTCATGGTATAATACAAGGTTTTATAAAACTTGAACAAATGGAGATTATTGCATAAGTGTGTTGAGATGAAAGTGGAATTTATGAGAACTGAACATATGCCCCAACAGAAATGGGTTTTAGGCCCGGAATGATTTCCAACATTTTAATTAATTAATTTATTAAATAATAATTTAAATTATTAATTATGTAAAAAAGTATTAAAAAATACCATTTAAAACACATAAACTAGAGGGATCAAAAGTGTATTTAAGCCTAATATTTAATTGATTTATATAAGATGGTGTGTTTTTATTTTTAGTCCCTGTATTTTTTTTATAAAGTCTTTATATGTTGAATTCCATTTGGATTTAGTTCTTACATCGGTCTTCTGTTACAAAAAAAGGTAAGGTGGCTAACGTTGCTAACGTGACTTTATTTTTTCAAGTTTCAATTACGGATGAGGCTTTACTTTTTTTTAACTTCCAATTGTTGATGTGGATTTGCTCAATTGTCCCCCCAAAAATCCAAAAAAAAATGCCAAATAGTGTTTTGCTTATAGTCCCTGTAATTAGGGTTGCAAAAATCTAAGACTCAAAGGGATGCGATTGTAGTAGACGAATGGAAATTGTCAATGTCACATAGGCTGAGGTAGAAGAAGGCATTCATCCATTATCCACACTTCATTCACTATTGAGTGAGGTAAAGTTTGTTTCTTTCATCCTTTTTTGGTGTTTGTTCGTGAAAATCAAAGGTGAATGTTCTGATATGACTTTTTGTTTGAATTTTCATTATGGGGGTAGATTTGTTAGGGACTGCGTATTATATTACAAAGGGGGACATGAGCATGCAGTAGAGAACATTGATCCCGATAAGTGGAGCTACTTTGAAGCTATCTGAATATTGAAAGACATTAGTGATTTAGATCATTCAAAATATAAGTTATGGTGGTATAAAATGATGAAGACAAGTACATGAGAACGATGAATGATAAAGATGCTAACGAGGTTTATAACTATGCCAATGAAATGAAATGTGTAGTACACTTATATGTTGATCATCCTATTAGAGGCGTAGTTGGAGTTAATGTTGAAGAAGAGGAACAAGATGATGGTGGAGTTAACGTTGAAGAAGAGAAACAATGTGATGTTGCAAGTAATGTTGAAGAAGATGCACAATGTGACAGTGTAGTAATATTGAAGATGAGCATATCGATGGTGATCGCGGGTGTTTTTAGAGAACAATCACGAGTTTGAAAGTCTTTGAGATTAACTTGAAAATTCTTGGGATCAGTTTTGCGTGAAAATTGTTAAGGTGACGTAAGTATAAGACTTAACTACGAATGTCTGGTTACAAATAATACGTAAATAGACTTTAAAGACAATGAAGCTTAAATCAAAGTAAAATAAATTTAAAATAAATAACATTAAATTAAATTTAGTAAATGACAAGAACGAAAAGATGTTTCAATTAAGGAAATATAAAAGTACAAAGAAAAGAGGGACACTGACTCATATAATTTCTCACAAACAATTTTGTTTGTTGGTTTGGGTACTTTAGTTCTATAGAGAATGTATGTGAAAACTTGCGAACCATTATTACAACATATGAGCCTTCTATAAATACTAACTAGGAATAATTTTCTTCGATAATTTAACTCTACAAAAAGTAACATGTCATTCGAATGCACGCGACTCCTGTCTCCACGTCTTGGCACATTATCAAGGCTTTGAAACTGCTCAAACCATTATCCCACGTTCTCCAACTACTTGGAGGCTAGTAACTGCTTGTTCGTCGAAGGCATCCACTTAGCGCATAAAAGCCATTCATTTTTAGTTTCCTCAATCTTATAAGTATTCAGAGTCTACCAGAAAGTCATCTCTCGACATGGTGTCGAGTAGTCACTTAAGTCTATCCTAAGACTCCGTTAACTAATTCCTCAAGATATCTCCTTGAGATGTTCCCAAACTAATATCTCAAGATGCTAGTCGAGAACCTCTAGTTGACGTGCCATTATTGCCCTCTCTTGTCTATCACTTGTTACACTTAGTACTTCACCAAATGCAACATTGACTTGATTTTCCTACTAGGCAGAAAATCTCAAGCCAATAGATGCCCCCCAAAAAGGTCACTTTCGATCACGATCAAATGGAAGAAAGGTGGCGTTTTTTAACTCTTCGATATTTTTCACCCTATCCACGTCACATCAATGAAACGTCAAAGTAATTAATTGTTACTGTGGCCATTATGACTATTTTGCACAAAAATGTCACGGCATAGACGTGCGTGCAAATCCATGATACTTACCTCCTATTTACTAGGAGCTTTAAATGAAACTGAAATCATTAAAAACACTCTCAATTCCATTTCATCTTTCCTTATGGCTTTTATGGCGTCACTTGTCGACTCAGACATGCCACATGGCTGAAATCACTGGGGGGGACTGTATTATTTTTCCTTTTGGGTATTTAACGTGTTCGCTTAAATACTTTTCACTTCACTTCCATCCTTCTACAACTCTCATACAAAAAGAAAGAGCCCCGCCTTTTCTTCTTCTTCATTAAGCTCTTTACCTAAAACCCATTCATCTCAATGGAGCTTCTAGTCCAACATCATGTAGGTTTCGCTGCTGAAATAGAGCTTACTCTATACATCAACGACCACACTTACGTCCCTGAGCCTCTTATGGAGGAAAAAAGAAGAAAAGTATGGTATCGTTCTACTTTCATCCCATATATCATTGTTGGTAAGGTGTATGCTTTCATGGGCCCCTTATCCAAATACATAAAAAAACAAGTGTTGTAAGACTTCATCCCCACTTATCTTGGTTATTAACCACTAGTGTTCCTTGACGAACCTTTCAAGTTTAACTTTTTCAAGAATCAGGTCTTTTGTTCTTCTCCTCCAATTGAGGATGCTGAATATGTGAAGTGGTTGGACATGGTTGAGAAAAAGAAGCAACACTTTCGGAAGGATTTAGGAATTTTTGACCTAATCTAACTGTTTATAGCGAGTCCCTCCTACAACCCTCACATACTCATTTTCACTATGTGTTTCTAGGAAACGTCTACAAACATGTTTCATTTACCCTATGGGATGCTAAGTCCTACCCTCTTCGACATTGTTGCTATAGTTGGCCTTCGACCAACCGGGGAGGACTTCGATCTTTCAAAAAGAACAAAAACTAATCATGCATTCACCTTTTCTAAGACTGCTTACAACTCCTTTATGGAAGACCAACGAGGCCTGTCAAATTGAATCAGTGACCCTGAACACATTGCCTTCCTTACCTATTGGATCTACATGTACATCTTTTGTGCTTAATCTGTTCAAGTACCAAAGAAGTACGTACCCCCTAGCTACCCAACCCCATGAAAGGAGAAAATTCGGCCTGAGCAGATTAATCCTCATGGGTCTTTATGAATCCCTAGAGCTGGCCGTTGCAGACATGACAAGGAAAGAGAACCCTGAAGGTCTTCAGATAGGTGGTCCTATCTAGCTTTTACAACTATGGCTTAATGCCACTTTTAAATCCTCTCTAAAAACTAGAGTTTCATCTAACACAAAGGTATGAGTCGAAGGGCTTATACTAGATAAGCTTACTCCCGACGATGGGAAGGTGGTCTCCTTAGAGACCTTTAAAAATTATTTCCAAATATTTTATAGGTGTAACTTCGATGATGGCACCTTTTTCCATTCTATAATACGGTCCTGACTGGTTTAGGAAACCTTTCCTTAATCCTTCCCGACAAGAAGAAGAAGAGATACACGACACTTTATTTTCCTACTTCAATCCAATTATCTTGTGGACGAGATTTATTATTGCTAGACAGGTTTGAGGGTGGATCCCTACCAAGCAAATTTGGTAGCCAAGCAATTTGGGTTGAGTCAGCTGCTTCTCAAATGTTTCATTCTTAGAGGTAAAGCCTTCTTCTGTTCCATCAACACCGCTACTGAGAAGTGGCTTAAATGCATTCAATCATATTGTAGAAAGAAGGATGTCTTCTTTCATGCTTTTGACTATACACTCTTTTACCACTGCACTCAAGAATTTTAAGAGTGGTGAGTGCAACATTGGGCTATTGTACCCGACCCTACCCTCATAGCACAATGTCTGGTTGATGCTTTTTCTTTCTTGAGAGAAAGAGGTGCATTTTGTCGAATGATCTCAAACTGATTTTCTATTTTTACTTTGTATTTTCTCAGGCTAACACATTATGTTTAGCCTCTTGCAGGTATTCCCACTAATCCAAAAGCTTCGATTAGTGGTTCTCAAGACACCAACATGTTAAGGGCTCCAAGTGTAAACATTAACCCCTTTAATTATTCCCTTTTATTTTCATCGATATTCCCGACCCCAACTACTTACTTAGGGAAAGAAAAAAATTGACGCTTCTGTAAGAACAAGATTCTGTGTCTACAATTCATCTCTAAGGTTTTGATGAAAACAAAGGATGAAACATATTGGTACCCTAACATAATTTATCTAAGTGTGCAGGACTCTAATCCAAAAAGGGCCAGATAGACATATATTTGATATACATGAATGTCTAGAATGACCATTTAGAAGTTATTCAAGCAGAGGTTTTGATGCCGAACAAAAGAAAGCGCACAAGTTCTACATAGAAAGAAGTATCAGACGCTCTAACTCTGAACAATTCACTCTAGGATCTGATGTTGTTCACTCTGAAGAAATCACTATCAGATAGACATCAAGAACCTCTGAAGTCAATCAACTTTCAGCAACTATCTGAAGATACACATGCTGAACAGAAACATCTGAGCTCTGCGTACTCTGACTCAGAACGATCACCAAGACTTAACTGTGAAGTCTTTTGCTTTTGGCAAGAATCTATTTTTGGAAGAAAATTTAACGCGCTCCAAAATTGCTATGGAAAGGACAAAAAGATTAATGACATTAAAAGTCCATCATTGCCAAGATTTTCTCATGCAACGGTCTCTTAATCAAATCTATATATAAAGGATGGATCATCTTCATAACAAAACAACGAAGCACACGAGAATACTGCAAAGAAATCACAAATCTCTTTTATTCTTGGTTCATTCTTTTTCGCACGAGTTGTTGCTCTAAGTGTGAAATACTTCTGTTCTCATATTGTGTAACTTCTGCTTACCTAGAAGCACTAAGCACATAACTGTATTTTTCATTACTTGCTGAATATTCCTTAAGTGACTTGTGAAGTCTGTAAACTTGAGAGGGCTAAGAGATCTTTATCTACTTAGACGCTATGTGTTATAATCTTTCAAGATTAATGGATTAAATCCTTGATAAAGGCAAAATCACCTTGGCAGGGTGGGCTGGAGTAGCTTTGAATTTCAAGTGAACCAGGATAAACTTCTGTGTTGATAGCATTATTTTTCGCGTATGTTTTATTTGCAAAAGTTTTTATTATCTGGAGAAACAATTCAAACCCTCCTTTCTTGTTTTTCTCTACCTTCAATTGGTATCAGAGCTTTGGCTTTGTTATTGATTTTCTAATCGAACACTTAATAGTGTAGAGAGATCCAGCGTGAGAAAAACAATATGGCCAACACTAATGAAAGAGATTGTTACAATGCCAAACCTCCAGTTTTTGATGGAGAAAAGTTTGATTATTGGTAAGACAGAATCGAAAGTTTCTTTCTGGGTTATGACGCTGACCTATGGGACATAGTTACTATTGGCTATGTACCTCCTATATCTGATACTGGTATTGCTATTGCCAGAAATAAGATAACAGATGACCAGAAGCGTGATTTCAAAAATCACCACAAAGCCAAAACAATATTGCTAAATGCCATTTCCTACAATGAATATGAAAAGATCACCAACACGGAAACTGCTAAAGAAATACTTGACTCCCTAAAGATGACCCACGAAGGCAATTCACAAGTTAAAGAGATAAAGGCTTTGGCTCTAATTCAAAAATATGAAGCCTTCAAGATGGAGGACGATGAAGCTATAGAGGTAATGTTTTCTAGATTTCAAACTTTAATTGCAGGACTCAAGGTTCTGGACAAAGGCTACACAACTGCAGACCATGTCAAAAAGATTGTCAGAAGCTTGCCAAAGAAGTGGAGACCTATGGTAACTATATTGAAACTATCAAAGGATCTGAACAACATAAGCCTGGAAGAACTCGTCAGCTCCCTCAGGAGTCATGGGATAGAACTTGAGGAAGATGAGCCCCAGAAGAAAATCAAATATGTAGCTCTGAAGTCCAGATCTGAGAGACGCAAACCAAAAAGGAATAAAGCCCTTCAAGCTGAAGAAGATAATGAGGACTCTGAAAAGGATGATTCTGATGATGAGGAAGAGTTATCCCTTCTAACCAGAAGACTAAAATAACTCTGAAGAAAAAGGAATAATAACTTCAGAAGACCAAGACCCAAGGGAGATCGCTTAGAATCAACTTCTAGAGGAAAATAAAACAAAGAGGTAACATGTTATGAATGTAAAGAACCAGGTCACTATAGAAACAAATGCCCAAAGCTTAAGAAAGAAAGCTCCAGAAGAGAAAGATTCAAGAAAAAATCCTTCAAAACTAAGAAGGGACTCATGGCTACCTGGGATGACTCTGAATCTGATGCCTCAGAATCAGACTCTGAAGAAGAACATGCAAATGTTGCATTCATGGCTACCACATCTGGAAGCTCATCAGAAAGAGAATCTGATCCTGAAGAAGTATTTTCTGATTTGTCTTGCTCTAACCTTGAATCTTGCCTATCTGAATGTCTAAACTCATATCAGAAACTTCGACAAAAATTTAAAGCTTTAAAAAGGGTTCTTGAAGGAACCATTGAAGAATGTGATAAGCTTGAGATAAAAGTTTCTGAATTAAAAGACGACATTCTGATTTTGGAAAAAGAAAAAGAATATACAAATAAACAATGTATAAAACTTGAAGAAGCTTTATCTCAAGCCCCACAGACTTCTAACACAATTATATATGAATATGAAAAGGATTTTCAAAAGTTTCTAAAAAATGGGATAGAATGAAGCAGAATGACCTCTATGATTTATGGAGTCAATCAGAATAAGAAAAGAGGAATAGGATATGATTCTAATGAAGACAAACGCATATCTTCTATAGATGGTAAACCTAAATCCCCATTTTCTTATCACTACACACATGCACAAAAACAAAATTTTACTAATGCTAGAAAACCCAAAGTTTCAAGAAACTCTAGGAGAACTAATCACAAAGGACCCAAAAGATTCAGGGTACCAAAGGATAAAATAGTTTATGTTGCAGATATCCTATGCAGCAAAGTTAAGACACCAATCATGGTACCTGGACTCTGGATGCTTGCGACACATGACAGGAAGAAAGCATATGTTCCAAATCCTGGAACATAAAGATGTTGGCTTCGTAGGTTTCGGAGGAAATCAAAAAGGAAGAATCAGAGGCTCCAGAACTATTGGTAATGGATTTCTTCCCTCTATATCTAATGTTCTCTATGTAGAAGGATTAATTCATAACCTGTTATCAAAAGTCAATTAAGTGATAATTATTATGATATAACCTTCAATAAAAAAACATGTAAAGCAATTAATCAGAATAATGGAACAGTTCTATTCACTGGCAAGAGGAAAAACAACATCTACAAAATTAATCTTTCAGATCTAAAAGATCAAAACGTAAAATGTTTAATGTTTATAAACGAAGAGCAATGGGTATGGCATAGATGCTTGGGCTACATTAGCATGAGAAGGATTTCTCAGCTAAATAAACTCGAGTTAATCAGAGGTCTGCCTCAACTGAAGTTCTCTTTAGATGCTCTGTGTGAGGCATGTCAGAAAGGAAAATTTTCAAAAACTTCTTTTAAAAAGAAAAATGTTGTTTCTACCTCTAAGCCTCTGTAACTTCTTCACATTGACCTATTTGGACCTGTTAAGACAGCTTCAGTCAATGGAGAGAAGTATAGACTAGTCATTGTTGATGATTTTAGTCGTTGGACATGGGTAAAATTTCTAAAGCACAAGAATGAGTCACACTCTGTATTCACTAGCTTATGTTCTAAAGTGCAAAACGAATTTGACTCTAAAATCATCAGAGTCAGAAGTGATCATGGTGGAAAATTCGAAAATAAGTTCTTTGAGGAACTCTTTGATACAAATGGAATATCCCATGATTTCTCCTGTCCTAGAACTCCACAACAAAATGGGATTGTAGAAAGGAAGAATAGGACACTCCAAGAAATGGCAAGAACCATGATTAATGAAACAAATGTGGCTAAGCACTTTTGAGCTGAAGCAGTAAATACAGCGTGTTATATTCAGAATAGAATCTCTGTAAGAAGACTCCTTATGAACTGTGTAAGAGAAGAAAACCTAACATTTCTTACTTCCATCCTTTTGGATGCTCCTGTTTTATTCTTAATACTAAAGAACATCTGAACAAGTTTGATTCAAAAGCACAAAAAGGTATTATGTTAGGATACTCAGAGCGCTGTAAGGGCTACAGAGTATACAACACAAAAACCAAAATTATGGAAGAATCAATACATGTCAGATTTGATGATAAGCTTGACTCTGAAAAGTCAAAGCTAGTTGAAAAACTTGCAGATCTGGAGATAACTCTTGCAGGTGTAAGAACAAAAATTGTTCTACAACAGATTCCTTGATTTTGATGATAACAAAGGATGAAACCAAAAATGGCACCCTAACGAAAAGTTTCTAAGTGTGCAGGGTTCTAAAGAAAGAAGAAATAAATCTGATGATGTCATCAGATGCACAACAAGATCAGATACAAATTATCAAGTATCAGAAGCATCTAAAGTGGAATCTCGTTTCAAGAAGCTCTGACTCTGGACAAAACTGCAAAGTATCAGAAGCATCTGAACATGAAGTAAAGTCTAGAAGCTCTGATTCTGAACAAATGCCTTCTGTAAACTCTGGAAGTTATCAGCGCTATCTGAACTCTCAAGAAATAACATCAGAAGCAAGATTCTCCAGATACACGAAGACTCTAATCAGATTTGTTAATCATGATGAAGTAACGTTTAAGCCAAGTTAAAGTTCTGCAAATGGATTTCCTCAATTAGAAAGAGACGTTAATCTCCACTTCCAAGAGAGAAGATACTACTTGTGGTAAGTAGTCACTTCTAAAAGAAAAAGTCTCCTGCAGAAGCTATTTATGGAATGGCGTAATTACATCTCATTATCCAGCAGATTTAACTCTACTTCAACTCTATTTCAACACTACTTCAACTCCTATATAAATAGAGAAGAAATCAACTTTCAGTATGCAAGAAATCAACTAGCCAAAACTATACTGAATTATTTCACGCTCAAGAAAATCATCTTTGTTTTCAAAGAATTTCACTAAGCTTTTGCTTATCAAGTGAAAAATCTGTTCTTAAATTTGTAATACTTGCTTAACTAGAAGCATTCTAGATTACATATCTTGTATCTTTTATTTGTTTGATTTCCTCAAGTGACTCTTTGTAGTCTGTAGACTTGAGAGGACTAAGAGATTTTCTTCTCTCTTAGGGGTTGTTTGTAATCTTTCAAGATTAGTGGATTAAGTCCTTGTTGAAGGCGAAATCACCTTGGCCGGGTGGACTGGAGTAGCTTTGTGTTATAAGCGAACCAGTATAAAATCATTGTGTGATTTTCTTTTTGGAAAAGCGCTTATTTTTTTCAAACAATTCAAACCCCCCCCTTTCTTGTTTTTCTCACCTTCAATTGGTATCAGAGCTCCGGCTCTGTTATTGATTTTCAAATCAAACACTTAACCGTGTAGAGAGATCCAGTGCGAGAAAAACAAATGGCTCACTCAAATGAAAGAGATTCTTACAATGCTAAACCTCCTGTTTTTGATGGAGAAAAATTTGATTACTAGAAAGACAGAATCGAAAGTTTCTTTCTGGGTTATGATGCTGACCTCTGGGACATTGTCACAGATGGATACAAACCTCCAGTCTCAAATGGAGCTGAAGTTCCCAGAAGCAAAATGTCAGAAGATCAGAAACGTGAGTTCAAAAATCATCACAAGGCCAGAACAATACTTCTAAATGCTATATCATACAACGAATACGAAAAGATCACCAACAGAGAGACGGCTAAAGATATACTTGACTCTCTGAAGATGACCCATGAAGGAAACTCCCAAGTCAAGGAGACGAAGGCTCTGGCGCTGATCCAGAAATATGAAGCCTTCAAGATGGAAGACGATGAAGCTATAGAAGCTATGTTTTCCAGATTTCAAACTCTTATTGCAGGTCTTAAAGTGCTAGATAAAGGATACACAACTGCAGATCATGTTAAGAAGATAGTCAGAAGTCTGCCAAAGAAATGGAGACCAATGGTTACTGCTCTGAAGTTATCAAAGGATCTGAACAATATCAGCCTTGAAGAACTTGTTAGTTCTCTCAGAAGCCATGAGATAGAACTAGAGGAGGATGAGCCTCAGAAAAGGAACAAGTCAGTGGCGCTGAAGTCCAGACCTGAAAGACGGAAGTCAGACAGAACCAAAGCTCTCCAGGCAGAAACTGCAGATACTGACGACTCTGAACCTGAAGACTCTGACGATGAAGAAGAACTGTCCTTACTAACCAGAAGAGTTAAGCAACTCTGGAAAAGAAGGAACAACAACAACTTCAGAAGATCAAGACCCAGAGGGGATAGATCAGAGTCAACTTCAAAAGGTAAACCTAATAAAGATATTACCTGTTTTGAATGTAAAGAAACAGGTCATTACAGAAATGAATCCCCCAAGCTGAAGAAAGACAACCCTAGAAAAGAAAGCTTCAAGAAGAATACCTTCAGAACAAAGAAAGGACTAATGGCCACCTGGGACGATAGTGAATCAGGATCATCAGAATCTGACTCTGATGAACAAGCCAACGTAGCACTTATGGCTACCACATCCAGCAGCTCAGATGAAGAATCTGAAGAGGTATTTTTTGAACTTTCTAGATCTGACTTAGAATCATGTTTATCAGAAACTCTTACCTCTCTTCAGAAATTAAAACAAAAAGTTAAAAGCATTAAAGGCCTTCTTAAAGCAAAATCTGAAGAATGTAGTAAACTTGAGACAACAATTCTAGCACAAGAAGATACTATCAGATCTTTAACGTTAGAAAAAGATGGAGCTAAAACCAAAAGCTTAGAATTAGAAGAAGCGTTGTCTCAAGCACCACAAACTTCAAATGAAATTATTTATAAATATGAAGAAGCCTTTCAAAAATTTCTGAAGAATGGAATAGATAGGAGTATTATGGCATCCATGATTTATGGAGTAAGTCAGAATAATAAAAGGGGAATTGGGTATGATTCTGAGGAATATAAAACCTCTACCAGTAACCAAATTAAATCACCTTTTTCATATCACTACACACACACACAAGAACACAAATTTAAAAATGCTAGAAGACCCAAAGTTGTGAGAAACTCTGGGAAAACTAATCTAAAAGGACCCAAGAGATTCTGGGTACCGAAAGATAAGATTATCTATGTTGCAGATATCCTATGCAGCAAAGTTCAGACACCAGTCATGGTACCTGGACTCTGGATGCTCGCGACATATGACGGGAAGAAAGTCTATGTTCCAAAGCCTGGAACTTAAAGACGCTGGATTTGTAGGCTTCGGAGGAGATCAGAAAGGAAGGATCAGAGGCTCCGGAACTATTGGTAATGGTACTCTTCCCTCTATATCTGATGTTCTTTATGTAGAAGGATTAATGCATAACTTGTTATCCATAAGTCAATTAAGTGATAACGGTTATGATGTAATCTTTAATCAAAAAAACGTGTAAAGCCATTAGTCAGAACGATGGCTCTGTCCTTTTCACAGGCAAGAGGAAAAACAACATTTATAAAATAAATCTTTCTGATTTAAAAGATCAAAATGTTAAATGTTTAATGTCAGTTCACGAAGAGCAATGGGTATGGCATAGACGCTTAGGCCACATTAGCATGAGAAAACTTTCTCAGCTAACTAAACTTGAGTTAGTCAGAGGCCTGCCTAAACTGAAGTTTTCTTCAGATGCTCTGTGTGAAGCTTGCCAGAAAGGAAAGTTTTCAAAAACATCTTTTAAAAGAAAAATGTTGTTTCTACCTCTAAGCCTCTGGAGCTTCTTCACATTGACTTATTTGGTCCTGTGAAAACAGCATCAGTCAATGGAAAGAAGTATGGACTAGTAATCGTTGATGATTACAGCCGCTGGACATGGGTAAAATTCCTAAAGCACAAGAGTGAGTCTCACTCTGTATTCACCAGTTTCTGTTCTAAAGTGCAAAAAGAATTTGACTCTAAAATTGTTAGAGTCAGAAGTGATCATGGTGGAGAATTTGAAAATAAAGATTTTGAAGAATTATTTGATTCTAATGGAATATCCCATGATTTCTCCTGCCCTAGAACTCCACAACAAAATGGAGTTGTAGAGAGGAAGAATAGGACACTCCAGGAGATGGCCAGAACCATGATCAATGAAACAAATGTAGCAAAGCACTTTTGGGCAGAAGCTGTAAATACAGCGTGTTACATTCAGAATAGAATCTCTATTAGACCTATTCTAGAAAAGACTCCCTATGAACTGTGTAAGGGAAGAAAACCCAACATTTCTTATTTTCATCCTTTTGGATGCATTTGTTTTATATTAAATACTAAAGAACATCTGAACAAGTTTGATTCCAAAGCACAGAAAGGTATTATGTTAGGATACTCAGAACGCTCTAAAGGCTATAGAGTATACAACACAGAAACCAAAATTGTGGAGGAATCAATTCATGTTAGATTTGATGATAAGCTTGACCCTGAAAAGTCAAAGCTAGTTGAAAAGTTTGCAGATTTAGAGATCACTCTGGTAGAATCTGAGAAAACTCCAGAAGCAACTGTCACTCCAGACTCTGAAGAAATTAAATCTCCAGAAATTCCAAGGAAAGTTAAAAGTCGTATTAACGTATCTGAAGATTTGATTTTGGGAAACAAAGATGAACCTATTAGAACCAGATCTACCTTCAGAACTTCTGAAGATATTCCTCTGGGACTAGTGTCTCTGATTGAGCCTACGTCCTGTGATGAAGCTCTTCAAGATAACGATTGGGTGGCAGCTATGCAAGAAGAGTTAGATCAATTCTCCAAGAATGATGTCTGGGATCTCGTTCCTAAACCCAGAGGCACTCATGTCATTGGAACCAGATGGGTTTTCAGAAACAAACTGAACGAGAAAGGAGAAGTTGTCAGAAACAAAGCACGACTGGTAGCTCAAGGTTATAGTCAACAAGAAGGTATTGATTATAATGAAACCTTTGCTCCAGTCGCAAGGTTAGAATCTATTCGTCTTCTTGTATCTTTTGCTATTAATCACTCTATCAAATTATACCAAATGGATGTCAAGAGTGCATTTCTAAATGGTTATATTTCAGAAGAAGTGTATGTAAATCAACCTCCAGGTTTTGAAAATTCAAACTTTCCAGAACATGTCTTCAAACTTAAAAAATCTTTATATGGACTAAAACAAGCCCCCAGAGCTTGGTATGAACGTCTGAGCAATTTTCTTCTGGAACAAAATTTATCAGAGGGAAAGTTGATTCTACACTCTTCTGCAAAAACCTTAATAATGATCTCATGATATGCCAAATTTATGTTGATGATATTATTTTTGGTTCTGCTAATATCTCTGTTTGCCAAGAATTTTCTAAGTTAATGCAGGCAGAATTTGAAATGAGTCTAATGCAAGAACTAAAGTTCTTTCTGGGAATTCAAATTAATCAAACTCCAGAAGTCACGTACGTCCATCAAAGTAAATACATTAAAGACGTTCTGAAGAAGTTTGACATGACTGAATGCAACTCTGCAAAGACTCCCATGCACCCAACTTGCATTCTGGAAAAGGAAGAGGTAAGCAACAAGGTTTGTCAGAAGCTCTATCGAGGTATGATAGGCTCTCTTCTCTATCTAACTGCTACTCGTCCTGATATTCTCTTTAGCGTCTGTCTTTGTGCCAGATTCCAATCAGATCCTAGAGAATCTCATTTAACAGCTGTTAAGAGAATTCTTAAGTATCTGAAAGGAACTCCTAACCTGGGCCTGATGTATGAGAAAACATCAGAGTATAGGCTTTCTGGTTATTGTGATGCAGACTACGCGGGAGATAGAATAGAACGAAAAAGCACATCTGGAAATTGCCAGCTTCTGGGAAACAATCTAATCTCCTGGGCTAGCAAAAGACAGTCAACTATTGCTCTATCAACTGCAGAAGCAGAATACATCTCAGCATCACTGTGCACAACTCAGATGCTCTGGATGAAACATCAGCTAGAAGATCTACAAATCTTTGAGAGTAACATTCCTATCTTTTGTGATAATACTGCTGCTATTTGTTTGAGTAAGAATCCTATTTTACATTCCAGAGCCAAACACATAGAAATTAAACATCATTTTATTAGAGACTATGTTCAGAAAGGAATAGTAACGCTGAAGTTCATTGATACAGAACATCAATGGGCAGATATCTTTACTAAGCCTCTAGCTGAAGATAGATTTCTTTTTATACTAGAGAATCTGAACATTAAAAATTGCCCTGAGTAAAATTTGGCTCTGAACATGTAAAATGAGACTCTGATAAAAACAAATACACTTCTGCCTCTGACTCTGATACTTCTACAAGTTAAGAAGACATCTGAATCAGAAATCTTCAGAAACCAATCTCTTGGTATTCCTGAAGATCAGATACATTAAACACGTGGAGCTCTGAGCGTCAAACCTTAGAACTTCTAGACAGCTGTCAAGAAATTCAAAAGGCAGACGTTTGAGTTTTTCCTCGAGCAGTGTGCAAACTGTGGGATTAGACATTCATTTATTAGCTGTAATCATTTTCCCCCCAAGCGTGCTTTTTTGAGTATTGTGTTTAACGCATTCTGAGGTGTCGTTTTGCATGTGTTTTACTTAAGGTATATAAACATTTTTCTCACATTTCACACACTTATCACTCTCACTCACTCTTAAACCCTAAACCCTTCTCTGCAAGTTCTTCATCTTCTTCTTCAATCTTCTTCATGAATGCTCAAGAGCAAGAAGTTTTTAACTTCTCCCAACAGATGGAAGCCAGTTCTAATCCCCAAACCTCAAACACTCAAACACCCACTGTTACAGGCGTCACCATAACCCCTGTTTATCAAGAACCCCACATTCTTGACCGAGAAAGCCACATAAACCTTTCAACTCCCTTTGAAGGTTTGGATGTTTTGTGTGAATCCTTGGTTGATTTTGACAACCTAAGAAGAAACGGTGTTGATCTTACTGAAGATCTTCGCAAGCAAGGTTGGGAGAACTACTTCGACAGGCTTTATGGTCCCATTTACCCTCTTCTTGTCAAAGAATTTTGGAGACATGCTGATGCAGATGACCAGTTAATTGTTTCTTTTGTTCTGGGAGTAAAGATTGTCATCACTGAAGCATCAATTGCTTCCTTGCTGAACATGGAGAAAGCTGGAGGTAAAAGGATTTACAATATTCCTCCAAGGTCAAAGCGCATCACTGAAGTCATCAACCCTACAATCTTCAAACCTAATGTTGAAGGAAACCCCTCTAAGAACAAGGAGCTTCATCAGAACCTCCGAGTTTGGCTGAAGATTATTCTGGGAACAATCCATCATCGTCCAGCCTCCAACTCTTCAGATTACATAAATGCAGATCAGAAATGCATTTTGTACTGCATCCAGAAAGGCGTGAAGATCAACCTCCCTGTTCTCCTCTTCAGATATCTGAGAGATTCAGTCAGAGAAACGAGGAATAATATGAAGCCCAGATCCTACATTCCTCTGGGAAGATTGCTCTCTGATGTCTTCATTGAGCATGGCTTGGTAGATGATCTGGAGAAGACCAGATGTATGGATGATCTGGCAATTGATGTGGGAAAGCCTCTGAATGCCAAAAACCTGAAGAGCATGGGAATCATCAAAGAGATTAGAGTCAAGCCCACTATGGATGTGTCCTGGGAATCTCTAAAAGATCAGAGGAAGATGCCTCATGGCCTGGTCAGATTCTTCAAGGATGAGCCCAGAGACGCTGTTGCCCTCTATCTTCATCGTATGCTGGAAGAAGGTGTTGATGTTTCTGATTTCCGCCTTGAAGACTGTCTGGACTCTGTAGAAGATCTTGTCAGATACAAGAGAGGTGTCTCTGAGAAACAGATAGCTGCTGAGGCAAGGAGAGCAAAGAAAGCCAGACTTGGAGAAACTTCTGGCACCAAAGCTTCAGCACCTCTGAATGTCTCTTCCGGTAAGTCTGTTCCTCCTGTCTCCTCTGAATCTATAATGGCTTCCTCTAACCCTCTCTCCTCTCAACCAATTTTTACTACCTCTGAAATCCCACCCTCAATCACCAGAACCTCCCAACCAACACCAGTTCTAAACATAGCTAGAACTTTCATTCCTCCCTCTCAACCTATACAAACCCACCAAAGCACTTCTTCTTCCTCATCCTCTGAATATGAATCACCTCCTTACCTTTCCCTTCCTCTGACCAAGAGTTATCTGACCAAGAGTCCTCTGACCAAGAACACTCTGACCCTAACTCCCCAACAATAGCTGAAATTTATGCTAAAAATTTCGCTCCACAACCCACAAGACAATCTGAAGTAACCTCACCCCTCCAAACTTCACTTCCACCACAACAAACAACAACCTTAGCCTCTGAAACTCAACCATCTGATCCCCACACCTCTTATATCACCCCACCAATCCTTCCCGCTGTCCCAGAACCAGAATCCGAACCCTTAGATGTAAACCCACTCTATGCTTCATCCCCAGATTCTGAACTTCAAGCAGAATCTGAACCTCAACCTCTAAATCTTAGCCCTTCAAACTCTCCACCTCATTCACCTGAACCTGAACCTGAACTTACCATACCTACCCTTGAGGAGGCCATTATACAGGTTGCAGAAGCTTCAGTCCAGAAGGTCAAGTCTCTGGCTAAAAACTCTGAAGTTAGTGATGATCCTAAATCTGTTAGGACACACTGGAACAGAGTCATTAGTTGGATGACCTCTGAGTCTTATAGGCTGAAGAGTATCTCTGAACAAGTCAGAAATGGCTACATCAGAGATGCTGAGGAACGGCTCCAAGAGAGATTGGCCAGAGAAGCTGAGGCCAGAAGATTAGAGGAGGAAAGATTGGCTAAGGAAGCTGAAGAAGAAGCAAGAAGGTTAGAAGAAGAAAGGCTGGCAAAGGAAGCAGAACTTCTAAGGATTAAGGAAGCTGAAGCCAAGGCTCAGGCGGATGCAGAAGCCCAAGCTGCTGCTGAAGCTGAAGCTCAGCAGGCTCTGACTCAGGGGGAGTCTTCCTCTGCGATCCCTATGATTCTTCATGCTCTGAAAGAGATCAAGCAAGATCAGAAAGAAATCAAGCAAGATCAGAATGAGCTCCGTGCCAGGATGGACAAGCAAGATGCTTTGAATGAAAACATCCAGAACATGTTTGCCATGTTGCTTCAGAGACTTCCTCAACCTCCAAACCCTTAGGCACTTAGGATTTATTTTGTTTGCTTGCCTAGTGTTTTTGCTTCTGTCTTCTTTAGCTCTGATATTCTCTTGGATCTGATGTTTTTGATTGCTTTTGTGCTTTTGATTAATGAAATGTTTTTCTCTTTATTGTCTTGTTATTTTTTTATCTACCTTTTTGATTCTGACAAAAAGGGGGAGAAATCATTAAATAGCTCTGATGAAAATTGTCTAAAACCTTAAGCACTATGCAACATTTGTAGATATAGCTCTGATAAAAATAGCTCTGATTAAATAACTCTAACATTAAATTTAAGAATTTGCAGAAAGTTTCAGAAATCTCATTACTTGAAACGCTCTGGTAAGAACTTCTGAACTCCCTAGCACTAACTCAGGGGGAGCTTCTGTCTATCTGATCTTATTTTATTCATGTTTCATCTGCTATTTTAAGTTGTTTTGTCATCATCAAAAAGGGGGAGATTGTAAGAACAAAAATTGTTCTACAACAGATTCCTTGATTTTGATGATAACAAAGGATGAAACCAAAAATGGCACCCTAACGAAAAGTTTCTAAGTGTGCAGGGTTCTAAAGAAAGAAGAAATAAATCTGATGATGTCATCAGATGCACAACAAGATCAGATACAAATTATCAAGTATCAGAAGCATCTAAAGTGGAATCTCGTTTCAAGAAGCTCTGACTCTGGACAAAACTGCAAAGTATCAGAAGCATCTGAACATGAAGTAAAGTCTAGAAGCTCTGATTCTGAACAAATGCCTTCTGTAAACTCTGGAAGTTATCAGCGCTATCTGAACTCTCAAGAAATAACATCAGAAGCAAGATTCTCCAGATACACGAAGACTCTAATCAGATTTGTTAATCATGATGAAGTAACGTTTAAGCCAAGTTAAAGTTCTGCAAATGGATTTCCTCAATTAGAAAGAGACGTTAATCTCCACTTCCAAGAGAGAAGATACTACTTGTGGTAAGTAGTCACTTCTAAAAGAAAAAGTCTCCTGCAGAAGCTATTTATGGAATGGCGTAATTACATCTCATTATCCAGCAGATTTAACTCTACTTCAACTCTATTTCAACACTACTTCAACTCCTATATAAATAGAGAAGAAATCAACTTTCAGTATGCAAGAAATCAACTAGCCAAAACTATACTGAATTATTTCACGCTCAAGAAAATCATCTTTGTTTTCAAAGAATTTCACTAAGCTTTTGCTTATCAAGTGAAAAATCTGTTCTTAAATTTGTAATACTTGCTTAACTAGAAGCATTCTAGATTACATATCTTGTATCTTTTATTTGTTTGATTTCCTCAAGTGACTCTTTGTAGTCTGTAGACTTGAGAGGACTAAGAGATTTTCTTCTCTCTTAGGGGTTGTTTGTAATCTTTCAAGATTAGTGGATTAAGTCCTTGTTGAAGGCGAAATCACCTTGGCCGGGTGGACTGGAGTAGCTTTGTGTTATAAGCGAACCAGTATAAAATCATTGTGTGATTTTCTTTTTGGAAAAGCGCTTATTTTTTTCAAACAATTCAAACCCCCCCTTTCTTGTTTTTCTCACCTTCAGCAGGTTCTGACGAAAAGACTACAAAATCTGAAGAAGCTGAAAAGCAAAATCCAGAAACAACTAAAATTTTAACTATTCAGAAAAGATCAAGAAATTGTCCAAAAATCTATGAAGATTTGATTCTGGGAAACAAGGATGAACCTGTCATAACAAGGTCTACATTCAAAGTATCTGAAGAAACTCCTCTGGGATTAGTGTCTCTGATTGAGCTTACTTCCTGTGATGAGGCACTTCAAGACAATGACTGGATTCTGGCAATGAAAGAAGACTTGATCAACTCACTAAGAATGACGTTTGGGATCTGGTTCCAAAGTCAAAAGGAACCCACGTTATTGGAACAAGATGGGTATTCAGAAACAAACTAAATAAAAAGGGAGAAGTAGTCAGAAACAAAGCACGACTAGTAACACAAGGTTACAGTCAACAAGAAGGAATTTACTACAACGAAACCTTTGCTCCAGTCGCCAGGTTAGAATCTATTCGCTTACTTGTATCATTCATTGTAAATCATTCCATCAAATTATATCAGATGGATGTCAAGAGCGCGTTTCTAAATGGTTATATCTTAGAAGAAGTGTATGTTCACCAACCTCCAGGTTTTGAAAACCCTAAATGTCCAGAACATGTTTTTAAACTGAAAAAATCTTTGTATGGTCTAAAGCAAGCTCCTAGAGCTTAGTATGAAAGACTAAGCACCTTTCTTCTAGAACATGACTTTATTAGAGGAAAGGTTCATTCTACACTTTTCTGTAAAAACATTAGAAATAATCTCATGATATGTCAGACATACGTTGATGATATAATTTTTGGTTCAGCTAACCCCTCTATTTGTCAAGAATTCTCTGAGTTAATGCAGGCTGAATTTGAAATGAGTTTGATGCAAGAACTAAAATTCTTTCTGGGAATTCAAATTAACCAAACTTCAGAAGCCCCATACATATACCAAAGCAAATACATAAAATACATTCTGAAGAAATTTGAAATGTCAGAATGCAAACCAGAAAAGACATTCATGCATCCAACCTACATTCTGGAGAAAGAAGAAGTAAGTTAAAAGGTTTGTCAGAAGCTCTATCGTGGTATGATAGGCTCTTTTCTCTATCTGACGGCTACATGGCCAGATATTCTTTTTAGTGTATGTCTCTGTGCCAGATTCCAATCGGATCCAAGGGAATCTCATTTAACAACAGTTAAGAGAATCCTAAGGTATCTGAAGGGAACACCTAACCTTGGCCTTATGTATGAGAAAACATCAGAGTATATACTCTCTGGGTATTGTGATGTAGATTATGCAGGAGACAAAATGGAATGTAAAAGCACATTTGGAAACTATCAGTTCTTGGGAAATAATCTTATATCCTGGGCCAGCAAAAGGCAGTCAACCATTGCACTTTCTACTACAGAAGCAAAATATATATCAGGTTCATTATGCACTACTCAGATGCTCTGGATGAATAATCAACTAGAAGATCTTCAAATATATGAGAGTAACGTTCCTATCTTCTATGATAATACTGTTGTCATTTGTTTAAGTAAGAATTGAAAATAAAACATCATTTTATCAGAGACTATGTCCAGAAAGTGGTAATTTCTTTAAAATTCATAGATACAGACCACCAATGGGCTGATATCTTCACAAAACCCCTTGCTGAAGATAGATTCTCATTCATTATGAAACATTTAAAAATTGAAAATTGCCCAGAATGAATGAAACATGTGCTTCTCTGAAATGCCAAAATAAGGCTTTGAACATAACAACTGGTGTCTGGATCTGACTATGATATTTCTACCAGTTAGAAGTCATCTGAATCAGATATCCTCAGGATCCAATCTCTTGGTATTCCTGAAGATCAGATAAATCAACATGTGGTTTTCTCTTGCGTCTGACTTTGGATCTTCTAGACATCTGTCTAGTAGAAATCAAGAGATAGACCCTTGAGATTTCCTCGAGCAGTGTGTTGATTTGTGGATTGGACATCCATCATTAACTATAATCAATTTCTCCCCTAGCGTGTCAACTCTTTTTCTGTGCCATCATTAAATTTAATTGTTCCTTTTCCATCTAATGTTGTCGTTTTGCATGCCCTTCTTATGTACTTATAGTTACCACACTTCTCACTTTCACACTTTTCACTCACATCCTACACAAACCTCTCTCTCTCTCTCTCTCTCAACCATTCTCAGCATCTTCAAACATTCTTCAACAACTTCATCTTCTTCATGGATTCCCAGCAACAATCAGTGTACAACTACTCACAACAAATGGAATCAACGGAACAACCTCCAAATTCTTCCCAACAAACCACTACAACAACTGGTGTTATCTCCACTCCCATCTACAAAGAACCCCATATTTTGGATCGTGAACCCCACATCAACCTTGACACTCCATTTGACAAGCTTGAAGTATTGTGCGAATCTTTGGTTGATTTCAAGAATATAAAAATAAATGGGATAAACCTCATTGAAGAACTTAGAAAGCAAGGGTGGGAAAACTACTTTCAAAGGCTCTATGGTCCCATTCACACATATCTGGTCAAGGAATTCTGGCGTTTTGCAGATTCAGACGACCACTATATTGTGTCCTACGTTCTGGGGGTGAAGATCGTCATCACAGAGAAATCAATCACTACCCTTTTGAACATGGAGAAGATAGGGGGAAGACGTATTTACAACATTAACCCTAGGGCAAAATACATGTCCCAGGAAATTGCCCTAACAATTTTCAAGCAGAACGCCGAGGGTAATTCGTCCAAGAACAAGGAACTTCACCAGAACCTCATAGTCTGGCTGAAGATCATTCTGGGGACTATTCATCACCGCCCATCATCTAACTCTTTAGACTATATCAACACTGACCAGAAGTGTATCATCTACTGCCTCCACAAAGGGCTCAAGCTGAATCTGCCAGCGCTGCTTTTCAAGTACCTGCGAATTCTGTAAGGGACACCAGGAACAACATGAAGCCCAGAACTTACATCCCTCTGAGAAGGATGATGTCTGACGTTTTGATAGAGAGATGCTTGGTGGATCATCTGATTCGCCACAATTTGATGGAGGATGTAACTGTTGACATTGGGAGGCCTCTAAATTCAAGAAATCTGAAGAGCATGGGGGTAATTGAGAAGATTCTGGTCAAGCCTTCATTGGACACCTCCTGGGAAGCCTTGAAAGATCAGAGGAAGATACCCAATGGCCTCTACCTCTTCTCAAAGATTGATTCTCTAGAGGTTGTTGCGCACTATTTGTAGGATCTGGCTAACCAAGGAGTTGACATCTCAGATTTCTCTGTGGACTGGCTACCTGATCATCCACCAAATTTTATGAAGAGACAATGAGAGCCCTCTAAGAAGTCAAAGAAGGCTAAGAAAGCAAATTTGGGGGAACCTTCTGTATCCAGACCTCCTGTCCCTCTGGTCTCTTGCTCTGCATCTCCAAGTAAGTCTCTGCCTCCTAACTCTATGTCTTTTCAATTAAGGCAACTTGCTTATTCCCTTCCTCAAACCTCACCAATATACACACACTCTGAACCCTCACCCTCCACCACCAAACCCTCTGAAACACCTACCTCTAACCCATCATCACCCTCTCTTCAAAAATTTAACCTCACCACCACAACCTTGCCCATATCTGAAGCTGAAATGTTTAATGAACCCATATCACCACCTTCTTCAACACCTTTATCCCAATATTACTACACCATCTCCTCTGACTCAGAGCCATCTGACCCCCAATCTCTCACTCTGGCTCAACTTCAGGCTCGTGCCCTCTCCACACACAACCAACCTGAACCAGAAACTAACATTCCATCACCCTCTGAACAACCACCAACACCTCCATCTGAACCACCCATCGAAACTCCCTCTGAAAACCCCATCATCCATAACTCTAAACCTCCCATTGAAACAACCCCTTCACCACCAGCACCTACATCTCTTATCTCTGAACTAGAACCTACCTTCCCCACCCTGGAAGAAGCAATAATCTTATTTGCTGAGTCTTCAGTGGAGAAGATCAGATCATTATCTGAGAACTCTGGTATCAGTGACGATCCCTCTACAGTGAGGATCCAATGGAACATAATGATCAAATGGATGACATCAGAGGCTTTCAAGCTGAAAGGCCTCTCTGAACAAGTACGAAACGACTTCATCAGAGAAGTTGGAGAGAGGCTACAGGCACGTCTGGCCAGAGAGGCAGAAGAGAAGGCTTGTTAGGAAGAAGAGCAAAGAGAAAGAGAAGTTGTAGAGAAGGTTGTTATTGCTGCTGCTGAAGTTGAAGCAAAAGCAAAAGTTGATGCTGAAGAAGCAACACACATAGTTGCAGAAGAAGCTGCAAAGGCAAGGGATGATGCTCTGAATCAGGGGGATTAATCTCATTCTGATTTCGCTTTTCTCGTCTTGAAGACTCTAGAAGAGCTACAGAAGGAGAAATAGTTAGAGAGAGCAAGACTGGACCAACATGACTCCGTCAACAACAACATTCATAATTGCTGACTTAGCTGCTCCATAGGATGCCTCCGCCTCTGAACCCTTAGGCACTTAGGATTTGTTTGTTGTTTTCCTTACTTGCTTATCTGCTATGTATTCTTTGTGTTCTTTTCTCTGCTTTGAATAACTACTTATCTGTAATTCTCCTTCTCATATATGTATTATATTTTCACTTCTATATTTTTGTGTTAAGTCTTTTTGAGTCTTACAAAAAGGGGAGAATAAAAACAGCTCTGATGAAATAATATCTAAGCCTCTGGCTGCACTATGCACATTTAAAATCTCTTATGAAAATTCTAAACTATGCAAGAAATATCTAAGGTAAAAACTGGCTACTACGCAAGGAGATTTGGTAAGAACATCTAAAAATTTATTATGATATATCTCAGGGGGAGTCATCACTCATCTGGCTATGAGATAATTCTTTTAAATTATTATCGAAGTATCAATGTTTCATCATCACTCGGAGGTTTTTGTCATCATCAAAAAAGGGGAGATTGTAAGAAAAAGATTCTGTGTCTACAATTCATCTCTAAGGTTTTGATGATAACAAATGATGAAACAAATTGGTACCCTAACATAATTTATCTAAGTGTGCAGGACTCTAATACAAAAAGGGTTGGATGTACATATATCTGATATACGTGAATGTCTAGAATGACCATTTAGAAGTTATTCAAGCAGAGGTTCTGAAGCTGAACAAAAGAAAGCGTTCAAGTTCTACATAGAAAGAAGTATCAGACACTCTGACTCTGAACAATGCACTCCAGGATCTGATGTTATTCACTCTGAGGAAATCACTATCAGATAGACATCAAGAACCTCTGAATTTAATCAGCTTTCAGCAACTATCTAAAGATACACACGCTGAACAGAAACATCTGAGCTCTGTGTACTCTGACTCAGAATGATCACCAAGACTTAGCTGCAAAGTCTTCCGCTTTTGGCAAGAATATATTTTTGGAAGAAAAGTTAACGCGCTCCAAAATTGCTATGGAAAGGACAAAAAGATTAATGACATTAAAAGTCCATCATTGCCAAGATTTCCTCATGCAACGGTCTCTTCATGAAATCTCTATATAAAGTATGGATCATCTTCATAACAAAACAATGAAGCACACGATAATACTGTAAAGAAATCACAAATCTCTTATATTCTTGATTCATTCTTTTCAACACGAGTTGTTGCTCTAAGTGTGAAATACTTCTGTTCTCATATTGTGTAACTTCTACTTACCTAGAAGTACTAAGCGCATAACTGTATTTTTCATTACTTGTTGAATATTCCTCAAGTGACTTGTGAAGTCTGTAAACTTGAGAATGTTAAGAGATCTTTATCTACTTTGACTCTATGTGTTATAGTCTTTCAAGATTGGTGGATTAAGTCCTTGATAAAGGCGAAATCACCTTAGCCGGGTGGACTAGAGTAACTTTGAATTTCAAGCGAACCAGGATAAACTTCTGTGTTGATAGCATTATTTTTCGCGTGTGTTTTATTTGCAAAAGTTTTTATTATCTGGAGAAACAATTCAAACCACCCTTTCTTGTTTTTCTCTACCTTCATCCTCTACCTCAAGAAGGTCATCTAGACCAAGACATTTAGATGATGGTGCCAACAGTTCCTCCGATGATGGAATATTGGTTTGTATCTTCATTTTTCATGTATTTTTTACTAAATTTATCTTTTACTCGTTTTGTCCAATTTCATTAGTCTCCAAAAAATAGAGCGAGTTTGACATTAGTGATGGCAAACAAACTCCTCTCGTTCCTCCACCATCAACATTGAATGTAGGTATCCATATTGTTGAGGCCAACATCGTGCCCCTATAGGTGAACACAAATCCAGGCGAGGAGTCTATCGGGCAGAAAAGAATAAGGACTGAGGTTGTAACAGTCCTCAAAGATGAGGTAGTGAAAAGAGTGAATTTCCACTTCTAAAAAAGAAAAGGAGTGGCAACACCTCTAAGCAACCCCAACAAGAAGCTGAAACAACAACCTCACCTCCTAGACCTGAACTTAAACAGGTAACTTTACCTTTCTTTCTCTTTTCCATTTTCTTTAACGTTGGGCCATACTGATTAATTCAACTTGTTTTTGGCAATTGATACTAACTCTGAAAGTTATCATCCTTAATCAACTGATCCCAACAACTATGCTGAATACTCGATCATCAAATACACTACTCCTTCGACGACCAACCCTTATGTCAAAATTCATAGTGACAATGGTAATGGTGGTGTAATCAACCGAGAAAACCCAGTTAGCAGTTAGATTTTGGAATTCGTTATGGTGAATACTGAAGGAGAATTGCCATCCAAGGCGCAGCGGAATTTAAAAATTTCTCCATTTAGTGATCCTTACGAATGGGCATGATCAGTGATAGAATCGTTACCTCTTGTGGTGATTCAAACCTTTGGTGCAGATCTCTTGTAACGATCAAAACCTTGGATACAAATCCACGGAGCGATCATGAACGTTGAACGATGACAACGTCTCTACTCAATCCACATGAACGGGTTCCTTAAATCTTAGTGCTAGCTGGTACGAATGAAGGCTTTGAGTGAGTGAGAGAGGGAAACGAAATTCCAAGTCTTCACTTGAGTTGAGTGACAATGCTTCTACCCAAGGGGTTCTATTTATAGAACCACTTGTGTGGGCTTCAAGCTAAAAAGCCCACTTAAGTGTATTTTGGCCCATATCTTATAATATGCCCAAAATCACTTAAGTATTTGGTACCTTACCATATTTCATATTCCACTTAAGTGCACCGTACCTTACGGTGTTCCTTAGTTACTCTATCTCTCATCAATCCGTCCTTTGTGTGTGACCCTGTAGGTTTTCGCGATGTTGGCAATTATATTAAATCATGCATTTAACATAATAAACAGTGAGCAGTATCTAGCAACACATCACTGCTACCCAAGTCACGAAAATGTCATGTGATTTGACAAAACCTTCTGTGATAATAATTATGTGTATAATTACCCCTTTGCCCTTATGTCTATATTGAACACAAGGTATAGACCGTGTCATCCTTGTCTAGTTCAATATTGGGCCCATAGACATGTATCCTGTTACGCAGGATGGGCAAATTCCATCTAGGACACTCATGTCCCTCAGTATGCTTTGTGGAGTACCCATCAACTGTCTTTATGGTTATCCAGTTACGGACAACCTTGGATCAACAACAAAGCACTCGACTCTACATCTAGGGTCCACAGTGGTTTCAGGTCGAAGAGTGGTATACACCATTATCACCATGAGAATAACTTATGACACTTTGCATAACTTTCTATATAGTATTCTCATAGCGGGTCAATCCGGTATGAATATTACTCTTAATAGTCATACCTATGTTTAAGACTTGATAACTCTTTATCCATGATCCATGAGATGTGATCATCAGTCTACAAACATAATAGTCTTAATGCTTTAATGTTATCCCACTTCACAATAAAGCTCGACTACGAATACTTTAAGAATAATGTCTTTATGTTTAATGTGATCTCATGATTAAGTCATACTTGATACATTAAACGGACTATCTATTCTAGGGACTTTATTAAACAAATATAATAAAGAAAAAGTCTTTTATTATTAATAAATAATTCCATACAAGTACCAAAAATATTGGCCTCTAGGGCTTACACCAACAAATACTAACGACCCAACCACTAAATCTCCAGCTGAAATACAAAATCTAAGTGCAACTGTGTCCACTCCCACAAACCAAAAAACTAGAGTTATAATTCTGGAGGCTCTTATGAGAATCAGTCCTACCCAAGCAACACCTATGGGTGCTCATGTCGATAAGACTCCATATGTTGTTGGGCCTAGCCTTATGTAGCCACTAGGAGGGTCTCCTCATCATGAAGGTTTTCAAGAGCATACTCACTCTTCTCCAACTACAGGATCTCACTCCCCATAAAGTTTTAGTGAAGTTTCTACCTCCACACTAAATGCTTCAAAAGTTGTTGACAAACAAGAGAATTCAGTTGAGGCCTTCAAAAGAATCATTGAGAACCAAATGGTCTTTTTTGATCTGTCTCCCAACTCACATGTTGGTCAACTTAACAACTTTAATGAATTGTTTGGGCAGCTGAAGTTCAAACCTGTCATGATAGATTTCGTCCAGACTGCCAAGGACGACCCCATTGCCCTATTCAAGATTCAAGCGTTGGCTGTGAAACTGAGTAATCCTGAAGTTCCAAGCCCAATTTCTAACATTGTCTTGTATCTCGAACATCTACTTAATTAAGTTGTCCAAGTGGTGAGGCAGAAACAGGAAAGTGACATTCGTGTCGACCTAAGGACGAATATTATGCATGAACACCAAGGCTTGGTTTCTGATTCTCAAGCTCTAACTTTTGAGTTAGAGTAGAAGTACAAAGCAAAAAACTAATCTGGAAACCCTGGGAGACATCCTCACATGGACTCAACAAATAAACTCGCTGCAACTGAAACTCGAGGCAACGGAGAAATAGATGGAGGAATTGAAGGCTTCTAACCTGTACTCCATTGATCAAAGGCTTGTCAAGGATGCAAGCACTGGCCTATAATAAGTCAAAGTTGCTAAGACATTGGAAGTTGATGTGGATAAGTTGAAAGCTTTTAACCAACATATAGATAGGAAAGTCGAACGCACCAAGTTTCACTTTGAAGAGTTGATGGAAAAGTTGAAGTCCTTAATTTGATGTTATTTTATTTATGTTTTAAAACTTGTAATGCATTTTTAAATTTTGTAAGTCTGGCCATATTTTGGCATTATTAATATACCATTTTGGTTGTCCTTTTATGCATTTTTATGTAGATATTTTTACTTCTTGCAACATAGGCTTATACTTTTTTTTTAAGTATTTTCCATTTACTCGTAGTATTCGACTATCAGGACTTAACTCCTCAATTTCATATGCATTGTTTGAAAATACCTGATTGATTTTAAATGGGCCTTCCCAATTTGGAGACCAGTTCCCTAAGGTCTTATCTCTTTGATCCGTAGGTAATATTACCTTCCAAGCATAGTTCCCGACCAAAAAACTTTTCATTTGACCTTTTTATTATAGGCCTTAGCAACACACTTTTTTTTAATCAAGACAACTAAAGTGGTTAGCCTTTCCTCATCTAAGTCGACTAGTTTAACCATCATAATGCTCCAATATTGATCTGCATGAATTTGTCCTTGCCTTTGTATTCTAACTGACTAAAAATGTATTTTTGCAGGCAATATTGATCATGCCCAAAGGCTAACCTAAAAGGCGTGGCAGTAGTTGCGTCCTTAGGGGATGTTCGACAAGCCCAAAGTGCTTGATCTAACGTATTATGCCAGTTCTTTGACTTTTGGCGTACATGCTTCTTAATCATGCTAATTATAACCTTGTTTTTTGCTTCGACCTGACCATTTACTTGAGCATAATAAGGGGTAGAGGTCAATAATTTGATCCCTACTTCCAAGGTAAACTCGACCATCTTTTGTCCAGTAAAAATCGATCTTTGATATGTGGTTATGGTTTCATGGACCCCAAATCTAGATATTATGTTACTTTGAATGAAACTAATCATCACCTCTTGGTCGACATTTACCAGAGGTACAACCTCGACCCACTTGGTAAAATAATCTATAACAACCAAGATGTACCTGTGGTACTTAGACGATCTTGGTCTAATCTCGCTTATCAAATCTAAAGCCCAACCTATGAACAACCAAGGTTTGATTATTGCATGTAGCTCACTTGCTGAAGCATGTTGAATTCATGCATGCTTTTTACATTCTTGGCACCCTGTAGCAAACTTTATGCAGTCTTTTAACATAGTGGGCCAATAGACTCCCTATCGAAATAATAACCACTTCATTCTTCTTGATGGGTGCCACATGGTCCACTAAGTGCACTAGATATTACCAAGTATGTTTCACGTTTCACTCAGACCTTTAAGCAAAACTCCTTCAGAAGTATTTTTGAATAATTCATTTCCAATGATCAGGTAACTTAATGCCATGTATTCGATCTTTTGATATGTAGTTCCCATTGGATCTTTCATGGAATCTATGATATGTTTCCTCTAGTCATCATTCGATAAATTTTCAATGGCGAAAGTTTAAAAAAAAAAGGGATTTAGGTCTCCCAATTCTTCTACCCCCACTAGTTTCGTATTTAACAATTTTGGAGCTAATACATTGTTCGAGATCAACTTGTCTCTGACCTCAATCAGTTCTTCAAATCTTTCTTTAGATACTCGATACCCCGAGTCAATCTGGGCCAAATCATTGGCCTCCCGATTTTTTGATTCTTGGAACATGTTTGATGTCAACCATTTCAAACTTCTTTAATAATGAGTTTTCCTTAACAAAATACATCAGCAAGTTATCATTAATTCACTTATACAATTTTGTCGATTACCTCATACTAGTTATGAATCTCCCTTAATCTTGACTCTTATTTCCCCAAGGTCTAACAAGATAGAAAAGCCAGATATTATGGCTTCATATTCAGCCTCATTATTGGAGCAACGACCATTAATTTTGAATTTGTACTTAGTTTGAATCCCCCGAGGGGAGATGATCAAATCCTAACATCGGTTCCTTTAGTGTGACTGGAACCGTCAAAATATAATTTCCATGTCGATTGTTCAACATGATTCTGTGCTGCTTTTGTGACTGCGTGATCTACTTTGAAATCAGCAACAACTTGGCCATTTATGGCTCTCAACGGTGCATATGTTAAATAATATTTTGTTAAGGTCAACGCCCATTTTCCTATTTTCTACTGTGTAGAATTAGTTTCGATAACATGTGTTTTATAATATTGAAATATGAGTAAACAAACACATCAGTCGATTTTATATAATATTTCAACTTCATACATGAAAAATACAAAGATATGCATAGCTTTTCTATTGAGCTATACCTAGTTTCTATGTTAATTAACAAACCACTGAGATAATATATGGCTCTTTCGACACCATCATCATCTTCCTGGACTAACAAACTGCCTATTATCGAATCCGATACAGAGATGTACAATTTCATGCTCTTGTTTTGTATAGGAGGTAGTAACACATAAGGTTTCATCAAGTACTCTTTGATGTCATTGAATGCTCGTTGAGGCTATGGTTCCCATCTGAAACCTTCCTTATTTTTCAAACTTAACAAAGGTGAGAATACCTTCATCTTGCCACTAAGGCTCGAAATAAATCTTATCAAGAGGTTGATCTTTCCCAGTAAGGATTGTAATTGCTTCTTGGTTGTCGGAGGCTCTATATTAAGTATAACATTTATTTGGTCTGATTTATCTTGATTCCTTTCTTATGAACCATAAAACCTAAGAAATCACATGCACTAACACAAAACGCACACTTTAATGGATTCATCTTTAATCCATATTTCCTCATCCTTTCAAAGGATTGTCGAAAGCGGTCTAAATGACCACTTTCTGATGAGGATTTAATAATTATGTCATCTATATAGACTTCCATAAATGTTTTAATGAAATCATGGAACATAGAATTCATTACCTGTTGGTAGGTTGCACCAACGTTCTTAAGCTCAAAAGGCATCACTACTCATTCGTAAGTGCCCAAGGCTCCAAGACATCAAAATGACATCTTAGACACATCTTGCTCTGCAATGAAAATTTAGTTATAACCTGAATAACCATCTAAAAGACTTAAATACTCAAAACCAGTCGTCGAGTTGACTAGCATTTCTACCACTGGCATTGGGTATTCGTCTTTTGGAGTGGCTACATTTAAATATCTACATTCAACATAGACCCTAAGAGTGCCATTCTTTTAATTACTAGAGCTATGTTGGCTAACCATTCAACATACCTTAAAGTTCTAATGAACCTGTTTCAGCAACCTTCCGATTTACCTATGATTTTCGACATAACCTCTGGCGCCAACCTCTTTGGAGTTTGTTTCACAGGCTTCTTGTCAGTCTTAGTTGGCAGTTTTAATTCCACCAACTCTCGGCTAATGCCCGATATCTCATGGTAATCCCATGCAAAGTAATCTTTGAACTCTTTTAGCATGTCAATTACACCTTCTTTTAAGGTTGGGTCGAGTTTGGAACTTATATAAGTTGGCGTTTTCATTGAATTGTCCCCTAGATCAATTTCTTCTAAAGGATCTTGAGCTTGCATCCTTTTGGTCGAAGTAAGTGGATCTTTTTCAAACCCCAAAAGGCTCGCCATCATAAATGTAATCGAGCTTGTGACTTTCTGAAGTTGTTTCTTGGCCATTATAGCCAGATGCAAAGTTTTTAGACTGTGTGACTTTGATATCCATCATTTCTTGTGATTCGGTCTTTAAGGCCGCTGTAACTTTGTTTTCCGCCACATAGGATGAAATCTGAGCTAGGAAGCTCGACTCAAACATCTTCATTATTTGATCCATACTATCTGTTATGTCCACAAATGGTCACATACTCCAAAGTAAGTCCATGTAAAGGATGAAGCTTCACTAAGTAATATATGTCGACTCCTTTAAAGTCAAAGTTGGTTCCTTCTAGTAAGCATGGAGAAATATTCACCAATTGTCGATCAAAGTTCCTTTTGTCGACATGGTTTACTTCTACACAAAAGAAGCTCTGATCAACCTCAATGTGCTCAACGATTCCGTCCGACTTAGAAATCGTTATTCTTTGATGCATGGAAGATGAGACGCACCCAACTCCATGGATCCATTCTCGACCCAAAGGAGGCTGTAATTTGTCTTAGTAGGAATTACAACAAATAGTGTAGGTTAAGTTGTTGTCCCTACAACCATATCCACTTGGATCACACCCAAGGCCCTGTTGATCTTTCCTTCATAGTTGGACAATACCATATTTTTGGACTTCAAGTCGGTGTCATACTTGTCAATCCTCTTAAGCAAAGAATGTGGCATGACATTTATGTAGACTCTGCAATCAATTAGAACCTTGTTTACCCTAACACTTTTGATTTTAGCCCATATATAGAAAGGATTTAGGTGTCGTTGCATCGACATGTTAGGCCTTTCAAAGATGGCCTTGTCTTTGTTGACTGAGCCATTATGCATCATGTAATAGCACAAAAGGCTTATGGGTAGTCATTTCTTTGGAAAACATATCCTCATCTTCAATTACCTCAGTAATTGTGTCATATTCTAATGTTAGTACGAATATCATGTTGCATATGATATCCAACTCGCCCTCTGACCCAGAGTTAAAGTCATTGTTGGTCATTTCCTCATATGACCTGATGGAAACTTTAGGCTCATTCTCTACCACTGAAGGTAGTTAAGGAAATTACCTTTGTTTTACAAGATTTTTTCCTTTTATCCATCGGCTAGATCCTTAACACAATTGTTTTGACTAGCATTCTCAGCTTTAGAGACAACTTTTTATTTCTCTGGTGCCTCCTCCATTGAGTGTGGGTCATTAAGTTTTTTACCATGTAATTCTTTGAAAAATAGGAATATTTTTTTGGATGTCTGTGAATTGTCTAGGTAGGAAGATCCCCCACCGACTTCAGTCTTCTTCCATTTCCCCTTCTCACTAGTTGACCTTCCCACAGGTCTCGACCACTCTTTAACAAGAGCGTCAGCAGGTGGCACATAGGTCTTGGGCATGTGGGCCTTCTGAAGGACTCCCCTCTTGTTAAATAAGAATTCTTGTCACTGGTCTTATCGACCAACTCTACTCAAATGTTCAGTGTTGGTCTTTTCCAACTCTTATGTCGCTTCTTTGTCGAAGATAACACTGCACATGGACAAAACATCACTTCATAGTCTTTGTGCTTACACCGATTCAGGAAGTCTATGAGTTCTTCCTTAGCTTTAGGAAAAATGATAACATGAAATTATATCATATTTTTGGACTCAATTTAATTAAATTATATTATTATTTATTTCAATTTATTTCATTTTATTAGATATTACGCGGTATTTTCTTTCTATTTGTCTCAGGTGGCTTATTTTGAAGCACAAGTAAAAATGGAAGAAAAGGAGTGCAAAAAGGAGAGAAAATGAACCAAATGTCAAAGCCCAGCCCAAAGCACAAAACGCAGGTGCCGTGCATGTGACGGACGTCACAGAGGGCGTGACGAGCGTCACGCCTTGCACACTCCCGTGACGGACGTCACACATGGTGTGACGAACGTCACACCATTCCCCTACATTTTTGGCGCAAGGAACGCCTCAGAGACGTTGAGCGTTGAGGGAGTGTTGAGCCCTATATCCACGCCATGCTTTTATGCACGTTGAAGACCTTTTTGGCAGCGGAAGCGGTTACTCAAGCATATATAAATAGCCACTTGCAAAACCAAAAAGGGTTCCGAAGCTTTTCCACATTTTTTCCTTTGCCGTTTTCGCTTTTGCACATTTTCTTTTCCAGCAACTTAAGCAGTATTGTTTCTTTATTATTTTTACGAGTTCTACACTATCTCCCTTGCAATTTCTATTTTCCTTTTTCCTTTTTAGCATTTAGTTAATTCTTTTCGCACAATAGTTTCTACACCGGAAACTATTGTGCACCTTTTTACCGGATCTAACCTTACGTTAGAATCTAGTTTTATTTCCTTCGTTTTAATTTGTTGTTTAATTGAAGAATCCAAGAACAAATCCTACCGGCTTGTGGTGGAGTGTTCAAGACTATTGTTTAACTCATTCAGGTTCTTTAATTATTATTTAATGCTTTGTTTTATTATTTATTTATATTATCTGCCTGGGATGAGTCTGTTTATGCATGATAAGTATTTTAGTTTGTTTAGCATGTCTGGCTAATTCGCTTAGATATCGGTATGTAAAGTAAGCGGAATAAGGAATCAAGACTAAGTCGGTTAAATTAAGTTTAAAATTAAAATCACTCTTTTTACGGTCTCGATTTACAGGTTTAATAACAAAGGTTTTTACGAAAGTAAAAGACATAAAGAAGTTAAAATCAATAGAGCGAGAGTTTGAGGTTTTAACTGGACAGTGTAAATTAGACATTAATTCTAGATCAGGACGAGAGCAAGTTTTAGAGTTAATTAAATTCCGATCTTTTCCAAAAAGTATTTTTAAAGATTGAATGTGAGGACGAGAGTTAAGCATTCGAATTTAATTATATAACCTAAGTCAACAGAGCGAGAGTTTGAGATAAGGGTGTTTAAACGGTCAGTGTTTTCTTGAAAAGAGTTTCTATGGACTGTATTGCTTTCAAAAAATGGTTTTTTGACTTAATTATAAGTGACAGCTACATTAACATAAAATCATGGTTTATTCAACAGAGCGAGAGTTTGAGATAAAACTTTTAATCAATAAAGTCAACTGAAAAGATTTATTTTAAAACCAAGAGACCGACAAAGGATTGATTCCCTAATTACGACGAACTACATACCGATATCCGCTTTATTAATATTTAATCTAGATCTTAGTTTAGTTTTTAGCTTTCCCCCAAACAATCAAACATTATTCACCTTAGCTTTACGAAGTAACCTTAGATAACGGTATATCGATTCATAAGTCCCCGTGGGATCGATATCTTTTAAAACTACGCGATAGAACTGTGCACTTGCAGTTTGTACCCCAATTCGACTCATAAAGTCGAGCGATCAAGTTTTTGGCGCCGTTGCCAGGGACTTTTATTTAGTCGATATCGTAACTCTTCTGTTACGTTGTAGAGACTAAGGCAATTTTTTTTCTCTATTACTATGTATCACCCAAACTTTCTCTACGATTATCACTCCCAGTATTTTGAGGAATCGCAAGATTCCTATAAATCCAACTTGGAAATATTAATGGAGGATTTCATTGAGACGCAAACTCACTCAAGGATAGAATCTATGATGGAACGCTTTGTGGCTACACAAACTCTTCAGAATGAAGAATTTAGAAAACAAAGTCTCTATACCAATGAAACCCTTACGCAACTGAACATTGTGGTCGAGTCCCTCGTCACTCACAACGAGGCATTGGAGACTCAAATCTCCCTACTTGCGCAGACACCTCTAGGACCTTTCCCTGAGAAACATGCGGATATGGTAACAACCACCAGTGAAAGATTTACCGAAAATCCTAAGGATAGTGATAATGAGGAGGGTTCAGGTGAGAAAAAAGTAGAGATTGAGAAAATTCCACAAACACCACCCGAAAGGGAGGTTGTCAAAAAGGTAGAGAAGGAAGAGCTATGTGTTGTCCCTCCTCCCTATAAATCACCAATTCCTTTCCCGCAAAGGTATGTGGAAGTTAAGGTAGACCCCAAATCCGAAAGAAATAAGGAGATATCAGAAAATATCCACACCAATGCACCTTTATCTGCCACCCTGAACAAGAAGAGAGAATTTGAAGCCCATGAAATTAGGGAACTAATTAGTATAAAAAGGGGCAAACCAGACTTTGAGGTGGTGTTTTCAAAAATTGAACCTAAACCTGAAAAGCTAGCTCCCATAATAGAGCCAGAACCACCACCACAAGTTCAGGAGGATAAACTACCTCGCAGAAGAAAAAGAAGAAAAAGTGACGGTTATGAGAGATGGAATGATAAGTGGCCATGGAAATCAAGGATAATTAAAAGTTTGACCGAGGATTCATCCTCGAAAGAACCACCATGAGTACTTACACTCCTGAGTCGCCGCGTTATCGACGTAAAACATAGCGAATATTTCCAGTTCTATTAATTTTTCTCTCTATCCATTTTTATTTTTATTTTCCTTCCCCTTCATAAAGTCAATCCGTATTTTTCTTTAATAACCATTACTAACTTAATGCCAGTATCTACTTGAATTCATCGAGCTACTGACTTTCATCATGCAACCAGTAGATACCATTTTCAGAGGCAGTGTTCAGAGAAGGCGGTATGATTATCTAGCCCAGAAGGATATGGCACTGACCATATATTATGGACCGACCATGGATAAATTAGGCATCTGAGATATCATTCCTGTTTATGTTTAACCAGCTTGGGTAGGAGAGCGCAGCCATTAAGAGACGGTTTGTCACGTACCGTGAGCTAACCTTAGAATTCCTGATTTCCCTTGTATACATCCCTGAACATGGTTATGGACTTAACAAAGGGTTAATATCCTTTAGGTTATTTAGCATGGACTTCACCTACACCCGTTGAGACCTTGCTGACCTCTTAGGATTCCCTAGCGGCCCTTTCATCTTTAATACCCGCCAGGAGGACCTTATTGATGACATTGATCTCGATGACTTCTGGGGTTGCATATCCGGAGAACCCAACCCAAACCCGAATGAGATGCACTCACAAAAGATCCATAACCCTGCTATCCGATATTTTCATAAAATACTAGCCCACACCTTATTTGGTAAGGAAGAGAATAACACCTTAGTGGCCCGACTATTTACCTTGCCTAACCATGAGAGAACGAGTGTTCACAACCACAATAGCTGACTTTATGACTTAGATGAACACCCTATTGATCCACCTCCATCCTCCCGACGTCGTCGCAGAAGGAGGCCAGCAACTAATGAGGATATCATGGACGCCATTGATACCATGCAGGCGCAGAATGTCGAAGTGATGCAACTGATGCGCCAGATGCAACAACCACATGAAGCAAGGAATGCAATAACCGACCAGCGGTTCACTGAGTTACTTAGCAGGTTTGACGACTTAGGAGTACGTCAACGATCACCAGGCCCCAGAACACGAGGCGGAAGGCAGCATTGACTTTTTCTTTTCTTTTTATATTCATTTTCTTTTGTTTTCTTTGAAACATTGGGGACAATGTTTCATTTAAGTGTGGGGGGGAAAACCTTGTTCTTTCAACCTTCCCTTTTCAAGTATGTTATTTTCCCTTTCATTGTTATTTCCCTTTCTTATTATGAAAAAAAAATTATTATAATATATATTTATTTTAAGTCAAGTCCCTAGTGTGAAAAATTCTTATTATCTATTCCCCTCAATTTTCTTGAGCCATAACAAAAATTTAACACACCCAATAAGTATAAAGGTCGCTTATTTTATAAAACTTGAGTGAAATCAAGACAAAAATTATTACCATAACAACGCTCTAAGAATCTCAACATGTTAGATCAGGATAAGTACCTATTATACCAATCCCTTGAACTTTTAGTTTTATAGTAACCCCGAGTAGTTTATACGAGAAGTCAGCACCATCTTAATAGCAAACTACGTGGAGAGCCGATGAATATAAGTGAATGACTCCCAAAGTAACATAAAAAATATATTTATATCAGGAAATGCACTAATTAAGTTAGGTGATCCTTACCAGATCATTTAATCTAAAGGTTGCAGACCATACAAAAGCATAATATGAAAGATCCATTATGAGTTGGTTCAGCAGGTATCTGGTGCTGAACTTGGTAGGGCGGACTACGGTCCGATCCCCCGCAATTTGCAATGGACTGAATAACGAAGTTATCCGACTTATGTACCAGAACTTCTAGCTAAAAGGGGATCAGAATCACTAACCGGTTACTCCACTATGTGCGCGAAAAGATAAAGGGCTTAATGTGATTTCGCTAGAACGAAAATGGGTGAAATAAGAGTAAAGGAACTAGGATAGCTATAATGGTATTACTCGAACTGATTTGCATAAGGTGGGGTTATCTGAGGTTGTGACGGTGGTTGTTGATGTCAAGATTAAACTCAAGTTGCTTCTAAACAAAACCCACTTGCAACCTATTACGAATTGATGTGTGTTTTGAAATTACATCTGGCTAAATTTTTAAAACGATTTCTATACTGTATTTTGCTTGAGGACAAGCAAAGATGTAAGTATGGGGGAGTTTGATAACATGAAATTATATCATATTTTTGGACTCAATTTAATTAAATTATATTATTATTTATTTCAATTTATTTCATTTTATTAGATATTACGCGGTATTTTCTTTCTATTTGTCTCAGGTGGCTTATTTTGAAGCACAAGTAAAAATGGAAGAAAAGGAGTGCAAAAAGGAGAGAAAATGAACCAAATGTCAAAGCCCAGCCCAAAGCACAAAACGCAGGTGCCGTGCATGTGACGGACGTCACAGAGGGCGTGACGAGCGTCACGCCTTGCACACTCCCGTGACGGACGTCACACATGGTGTGACGAACGTCACACCATTCCCCTACATTTTTGGCGCAAGGAACGCCTCAGAGACGTTGAGCGTTGAGGGAGTGTTGAGCCCTATATCCACGCCATGCTTTTATGCACGTTGAAGACCTTTTTGGCAGCGGAAGCGGTTACTCAAGCATATATAAATAGCCACTTGCAAAACCAAAAGGGTTCCGAAGCTTTTCCATATTTTTTCCTTTGCCGTTTTCGCTTTTGCACATTTTCTTTTCCAGCAACTTAAGCAGTATTGTTTCTTTATTATTTTTACGAGTTCTACACTATCTCCCTTGCAATTTCTATTTTCCTTTTTCCTTTTTAGCATTTAGTTAATTCTTTTCGCACAATAGTTTCTACACCGGAAACTATTGTGCACCTTTTTACCGGATCTAACCTTACGTTAGAATCTAGTTTTATTTCCTTCGTTTTAATTTGTTGTTTAATTGAAGAATCCAAGAACAAATCCTACCGGCTTGTGGTGGAGTGTTCAAGACTATTGTTTAACTCATTCAGGTTCTTTAATTATTATTTAATGCTTTGTTTTATTATTTATTTATATTATCTGCCTGGGATGAGTCTGTTTATGCATGATAAGTATTTTAGTTTGTTTAGCATGTCTGGCTAATTCGCTTAGATATCGGTATGTAAAGTAAGCGGAATAAGGAATCAAGACTAAGTCGGTTAAATTAAGTTTAAAATTAAAATCACTCTTTTTACGGTCTCGATTTACAGGTTTAATAACAAAGGTTTTTACGAAAGTAAAAGACATAAAGAAGTTAAAATCAATAGAGCGAGAGTTTGAGGTTTTAACTGGACAGTGTAAATTAGACATTAATTCTAGATCAGGACGAGAGCAAGTTTTAGAGTTAATTAAATTCCGATCTTTTCCAAAAAGTATTTTTAAAGATTGAATGTGAGGACGAGAGTTAAGCATTCGAATTTAATTATATAACCTAAGTCAACAGAGCGAGAGTTTGAGATAAGGGTGTTTAAACGGTCAGTGTTTTCTTGAAAAGAGTTTCTATGGACTGTATTGCTTTCAAAAAATGGTTTTTTGACTTAATTATAAGTGACAGCTACATTAACATAAAATCATGGTTTATTCAACAGAGCGAGAGTTTGAGATAAAACTTTTAATCAATAAAGTCAACTGAAAAGATTTATTTTAAAACCAAGAGACCGACAAAGGATTGATTCCCTAATTACGACGAACTACATACCGATATCCGCTTTATTAATATTTAATCTAGATCTTAGTTTAGTTTTTAGCTTTCCCCCAAACAATCAAACATTATTCACCTTAGCTTTACGAAGTAACCTTAGATAACGGTATATCGATTCATAAGTCCCCGTGGGATCGATATCTTTTAAAACTACGCGATAGAACTGTGCACTTGCAGTTTGTACCCCAATTCGACTCATAAAGTCGAGCGATCAAAAAACAACCTTCATTTTCTCCTGCTAGTCAGATTCAACTATATGCACCATAAATATGTTGATAGGCTCGACGAACAAAGCCTTTTCCACTTTAGAATTTAGCTCCCCTTCTGGTCGAGATTTTTGCTTTTCAGCAAATTTGAACCTTCCATCCTTCAGTGTATTTTGAACCAAATCCATGAAAACTACACATTGTGAGGTTTTATGTCCAAGAAAATTATGAAATTTACAGAAACCTTTCTTCTTTCTCTGTTCTAATGACGGTGTTTTCAATCCCTTAGGAATCAGTACTTGGCAGTCAGAAACTAAGAGGTCAAAAATCTCGTCACACTTAGTTTGTGACAAACTTTTTATTCTTAGGTTCAATGGGGTTTTTCACATTTGAAGGCTTTAGTAATTTACACACATAAGGGGGTCCTGACTTTAATTTCGCCACATTGACCTTATTCTTTTCAAAACAATCATTGTTTGTGTTGGATAAACTATCAATTTCATCTATCTCGGCATAAGCTACTTTTTCTTTTTTATGGTACTTACTCGATTTGGAATTTTCCGCCTTCAGACGCTCAACCTGTCGTATTGTGTCTGCTATTTGGGACATATCCCATAGGTATTAAGTATATAGTTTTTTTCCCAATGGAATAGGCTAGACCCCCAACATCCATTTCGACTAGCTCATGCTCAGGGACTTGCATAAAGCATATTGCCTTAAGAAGTCTAAACTTTTTCAAATAATCATCAATCGACTCGGGCATTTTACACCTAGCGCTGGCCAATTCCTTAAGGGTAATTTTCGACTGACCCATGTAGAATTATTCATGAAGTACTCTCTCTAACTGATTCAAAGTATATCTGGAATTAGGGGGAAGTGTTGTGAACCACGTGAAAGCATTTTTTGTTAGAGAATTTGGAGAACATTTCATCTTCAAATTCTCATTATTAGCTATATCCCCTACTTTAGTTTACTATCTAGCCATATGCTTGACTGTTGACTCGTTAGTCTCACCCGAAAACTTAGTAAATTTGGGGTTTCACCCCCCTGGGGAGTTCAGTTTGTCGAACATATTCCGACAATGGAGATATATAATAAGCCTTGTGAAGGCCAATATTTAGGCCATTTTGGTCCAAAAATTGTTCGACCATGTTTAATATGTTATTTTTCCCCCCAAAATTATTTTGTTGTAGATTTCTAAGCACTTGGTCGACATCCTGATTTCTAGGCATCATAACTATCTCAGGACAATTCTGGGCTTGGTTCCTCTCGACCATCTCCAGTGGAGGTTGCTCGACTGGAACTTGGTTAACAAGTGGAGGCATAACTAGCGTCGGGGGCGCCCCAAAAAATTCAACAATTTTGCCCGTTTGGGTTTATCATTGCTTTTAAAATCCTACCACTTCTCAAACGAGTATGAGCCCAAACATTAAATATCTTCCCGATCCTCAGACAGATATGTCCATGAACATCAAAATGAAAACAAAGGAGTAAAAACTACAACAGTTTCTTCAAGAAAAACATTTTTTTCACAAAAAACACGCGTGTCCCACATGGCGTGCAAATTTGTCCGCATGTGTTTTTAGCGAACAATCACGACTTTGAAAGTCTTTGAGATTAACTAAAAAAATCTTATGATCTATTTTGTGTGAACATTGTTAAAGTGACGTAAGTATAAGACTTAGCTACGAATGTTTCGTTGTAGACAATACATATATAGACTTTAAAGACAATAAAGCTTAAATTAAAGTAAAAGAAACTTGAAATAAACAACAATAAATGAAATGCGGTAAATGGAAAGAAAGAAAAGGTGTTTCAATCAAGAAAAAATAAAAGTACAAAGAAAAGAGGGACGCAAACTCATATAATTTCTCAAAAAATAGTTTTGCTCGTTGGCTTGTGTACTCCAGTTCTATAGAGAATGTATGTGAAAACCTGTGAACCATTATTACAACACATGAGTTTGCTATAAATACTAACTAGGAATAATTATCTTCGACAATTTAACTCTACATAAATTAACACGTCATTCTAATGTATGAAACTCATGTCTCCATATCTTGCCACGCTGTCAAGGCTCTGAAACTGCTGAAATCATTATACCATGTTCTCCAATTGCTTAAAAGCTAGTTGTCGCAATACGCGAAAAACCGGCGGGAAAACGAAACAACAGAGCCGCCACCGTGCGTTATTTATCCCAAAAGAGGGAAAGGAAACGCTCGAAGTAAACCTGGAAAAGACATGGTCTCGCGACCAGAGAGAGATGGGATCGGGAGTCGGTTATGCGAAGGGAAGGTATTAGCACCCCTACTCATCCGTCGTACTCGACGGGATCCACGCTCAGAAAGAATAGAAGAAAGGTTGCTAAAGACTGCTCAAACACTGCACAAACTGGAAGGAAACACAGAAAGGACGGAAGAAACGGACTCGGCAGGATATCGCATCCTGGGCCTACGTAGTTTGTCAGACACAAACATCAGAGTCAACGTAGTTCGGGACGGGGGAAACGTGCTCGCTAGGATGTCGCATCCTATGCATACGTATCTTCTTTGACCGGAGAAGAATCAGAGCACTCGTAGCTCGGCTAACGCACGCCAAACAAAACCACACAGGAAACCGACTGCCAATCGCTGGGCTTATGTCAGACTCCAACAAGCAAACAAGACACAGGAAACCAACTGCCAATCGCTGGACTTACGTCGGACTCCAACCAGAAAAGGATAACAAACTCACACAAAAAAAAGAAAGTGCCAGGAGAGATCAGCTCAATCTCCTGCCTACGTACCTCATCTGGTATGAGGATCAGGGCGACGTAGTTCCCCTTAACAGGGAAAGAACTTCTAACCTAACCAGAGACAAAGGGAGATAACAAGCTACTAGGGAGACTACGACTCAAGCCTAGAAGTTGTCATGCATACGAACCCTATGTTGAGGTTTCTATCCTAACTTGCACAGGAAGCAAGCTAGCCTAAACAGCACAACCAAACAAATACAAGCACAATAAAGCAAGCACACACACTATATGCAAACAATTGGCTCATACAAGGCTAGGCTGTAGAAACAAGCCAAATGGAATGGGGTGTGGTTAGCTCTTAACCCTAACATTGAGAGTTAGGGTGAAGCAGATGAAATAGGAAGTGAGGGTAAGACCTCACAGCTCTTATCTCTGGCCTGGGAGAGCATGAATCAAATAAAAAGTGTGGGAGTCCAGAATGTAGGAACTCTTCTCCACAGATGACTGACACAACAAGATCTTGAGTTCTTATTCACAATGCATCAACACATGGTGTGAGCAGGGTGAATGACACAACTGAATAGCAGGGGATGGATTGTACATCCCTTTTATCTGCCAATTGCCTCTTAAGAGGTCTTTACCTGCTTGGCACAAAATTAAACAACCACAAACATTGCCTCTTAAGGAGGGCTTCAGACAGGTGCCTGCCAACATAACATGACAGGTCTTCCAGACTACATGATGATCAAGAAATTATACCTCAGTGGTATGCCAACCACAAGCAATGCAAAGCAAAGTTCAAATGAACTTAAAGCAACTTAGGTACCTGTGGAAACATCTAAACCAATCAGTACAAAATCCAGACAAACAGTCAACAGTCAATGTTAAACAGACAACCCAATATGCAACACATAGGCCATAAACACAAGTGAACCATCATCAAGGCCTACAAAACAAGAAAATATTAGCCAACAACAACAAATTATCAAGCTCAAATAAAGGAGCAACATCAATCATGGAGATGCACACTTGAACTTGAAATCACAACTCAAATGGTAAGTCCAAACCACTAGGTCAAAGCCTAGGGTCAAAAGGGGGTCAAAAATCCAAAATAGAACTTCAAACTCAACATGAATCATATTTAACCAATCAAGAACAAATCCTAAAAAGGACCAAATCAAAATCATCATGCAAGTTCATGTAATAAGCAAGAGAAGTTAATGACAAATTCAAGGCACACATTTGAACATTAAGCATGAAAATTCCCAATCAAAACAGAAATGATTCAAATAATTCTGAAAAAATTCATGAACATTCAACACATCTAACATGATTATCACACAAAAAATCAGAAGCATTAGAGGTCATTTGGCATGGAAATCAAATTGCACAAGTAAGAACGACCAAATGTGTGACACAAATTGTCACACCATGTTAACACAAACATAAAACAGAAATGGTACATGAGAAAAATACCAACCCAATCCTAAAACATCCAGCAATGTGTCTAGAATCAGCATGTAAAATTTCAAGTCTATTGGATTAAAATAAAGCATTTCACAATAGAAAGAGCAAGGCAAGGTCACAAATGCACCTATGGTCAAAGATTCTAGAGCAAATAAAATTCCAGCCAGGCACAACTTTCAAACTCATGATCATAAAAAACTAGACAAAACAAGGATCATTTTGCAAAAAAATGGGAGTGATTTGGAGCATTTTTCAATTTTATATGAATTTTTAAAGTTGGAAAAAATAATTGGAATCAAGATGATCACATGCATGTAATTTGGAGGGAAAGACAATAAAATATGAAGCAATTTGAAAAAGTGCATGCGGCCAGAATTGAACCATGTTATCATTCAAATAATGCGTGCGCCACACAAAAACGGCATCGTTTCACAAAACCCTAACAGAACCAGGAGTCGACGCAAGACCGTCGCACGATCGACGCATGGATGAAGATCTTCATCTTCTTCACGAAGATGAAGATGAACAGTGAAAAAGCTTCAAACATTTTTCCAGAAATTTTTCCAGAAATCAAAAACGAGTATATCATCATGAAGCTCTTGCAATGGAGAGCATAGATCAACAAACATCTAAACTTAAATCAACATAACAAGAGAGAATCGAGCAAAATCATTTCAACATGTTAAACTTCAATCACACATATCTCATGTTATAGTGCATCATTTCACACGATTTTTAGCTCAGAATCATCAGGAACACAAGATCTACAAGAATATGGCAATGAATTTGAGAATTAAGAGATTCGAAAACTGAACCTCTTGAAGAGCAGTTCTTGATTTTGCACGATCTGAAGCTTTTTGTGATCCAAATCTACTCTATGATGCTTGTAATGATGTTTGATGAAGAGATCGAGGCTTGAAAGGTGCTGGATCTAGCTCAAAACAGAATCTCCATCATCACCTTCATGAGCTTGCTATGCATAATTCTTGCTCGAATTCACCAATTCAACACTTGATCTGCACTCAATTCATACTAGAGAACAAGAATATGAACTAAAATTGCAATGTTATTTGGACAAAATTTGAATTATGAATGAGAGAAAATTTTGGAGGGAGAGAGAATTTGGATCTTGAAATGTGAAAAAAATGATTAACCTCCCTAAATTCTGTTACAATTATCTATATATACCATGTCCTAATCTCATTTTAATTAAAATTAATCAAAGTTAATTAGAGATTAAGCAAAATAAGGGTGCATGGCAAAAATTGGAAATTTGGTGGTGCATGGCCATTCAAAACGTGAACAGTACCATTCCTTTGATCATTTCCACTTAAAATCGTTTTTTAAACTCAATGGCAATGGTAGAAAGTCCATACAATGCACCATTTTTGAATTTTGCAATTTCCCTCCAAAAAAGGCATGGATCAACAAGTGATTATGTGATGAGATTTTATGTAATGTGATGCATGATTTGGAAATTAGAGGTCAAGAGAAGAATATTGCAAAAAGAACCACTCAATTTGGAGCTTTGGTTCAAAAGATATGGCCATTTGAAGTTCCAAGCACACTTTGCCATGATTTGATCATAACTCCTTAACCATTCATTAGAAATTCATGATCTTGGATTTTTTGGAAATGGGAGAGAAAGATCTTCAACTTTCATGTTGGGCAAAGTTTCATTTGAAGCTTCTTTTATGTTGGAAAGTTGAGTTGAAGTTGGTCCAAAAACTTGCCATTTTTGGAAACTTTCAAATTACAGGTCACTTTCCATTTTTGGAAACTTTTGATCTGGCTTCAAAATCTTAAAGGTAGATGTTTGACATGTTGAATAACCTTCTTTGAGACATGAATGAAATGTCTCAAACCATTTCTCTCTCTCCTATCCCTCAGTTGACTTGCAGTTGACTTTTATGGGCCTCAGATGACTTGGTCATGCACTATGGACTTTTGAGCCTCAACCATTGGTCAAGTTGCATCAAAATGAACCTTGGGTCATGTAAGCTCTCTAGAATAACCATAGGGCCTTTGTCTCATGGAAATGCTTTTGCTCTCTTGCACAGATGGATTCTCCTTATCAGTTTTGACTGATGAAATGCAACATGCTATGCAATGCTAATGACCTAAAAATGAAATGAATGTACAAATGGGAGGTGCAAATTTGAGGTGCTACAGCTGCCCCTATTCAATCAACTGGGAACCTTAACGGATGAGAGCAACGGCTGTCAGACCTTCAAGGTACACAGGGATTGAATACCAAAGAACCGTAGAAATTTGCACTCTGCGGGGATCCAGAAAAGAAAGTTCACCAAGGGCAACTTCAACTGGGATCTGATATTTATCACTGGACCAGACAAGACGTCTACCAACGACTTCACTGGGGATTTTGATTTTTTCAGGAAAAAGAAACTACAACCATACATCGAAAGATGATGAATGGGAACAAAGAAATCACAACTAGACGCCAACGGACGACTAGGAAAAACTCGACGTTTATCGACACCAACAGAGAGGTGACCAGACATCAACGGATGAATGGGAAGGACTCAACCAGACGTCAACGGACGAACGGGAGAAGCTCGACGTTTATCGACACCAACGGAGAGGTGACCAGACATTAACGGATGAACTGGAAGAAGGAGATACAACCAGACGTCAACGGACGAATGGGAAAAACTCAACGTTTATCGACACCAACGGAGAGGTGACCAGACATTAACGAATGACTGGGAAGACTCAACCAAACATCAACGGATGAATGGGAAAAACTCAACGTTTACCGACACCAACGGAGAGGTGACCAGACATCAACGTATGAATGGGAAAAAGGAGATACAACCATACGTCAACGGACGAATGGGAAAAACTCAATGTTTACCGATACCCACGGAGAGGTGACCAGACATCAACGGATGAATGCGAGAAAGGACTCGACCAGACGTCAACGGACGAACGGGAGAAGCTCGACGTTTATCGACACCAACGGAGAGGTGACCAGACATCAACGGATGAATGGTAAGACTCAACCAAACACCAACGGATGAAAGGGAGAAGCTCGACGTTTATCGACACCAACGGAGAGGTGACCAGACATCAACGGATGAATGGGAAGAGTCGATGTTTACAGACACCGAAACAATGGTGCTTACCGACACCAAAGAAAGAACACACACGGGTATGGACATGACACCTACCGGTATCACAAGGATGACATCTACATATGTCAAGGCAAGGCCAGACACTTGCTGGGGATCTCACTGGGGAGAATCATGCTTTCCTCTCACCTGTGGATGAGGAAATAAACCTCTGGGGAATTACCACTCTTGAATGCTATCTGTCAAGAGCAGCTGTAGCAAATGTGCCGTACAGATGTTGAACAATGGTCCGCCTCTGCTGGGGATGTGGTCCAATCAGGTTTAACACATGAATGCATATGTTTGAATTTTTCTATAGCGTAATGCTCCATGTTGAATGGAAATGCTACGCTATTTGAGGATGCAATGATCACTACATGCAAGATGCAAAATGATGAAAACTCTTGCCGGGGAGCAAAGGTCGCTCTGCTGAGCACACAAATCTGATTAGGTTCTCCAACTCGGTGGGGAGACGCACTGCTGGGGGTGCTTTGCTGATCTGATACTCTGGGGACGGCAGAGGAACCAAATAAATGGGGAAGACCCTGTCTGGGGAACACACCAACTTCTCAAACGTGCTGGGGGCTGGCATTGCTGCTGGAGAAAGAGTAAATCCCACTGGGGACAACGTCCACTGAAGCAAACCACTGAGGGACTCCGCTAGGGGAAACAACCCATGCTCACCTCTACTGGAGATAATTGCTAACCCCTGGGGAAGATAAAATCTACTGGGGGCGATTTTCACCGAACCTGATCCGCTTGGGGACTTCGCCGGGGGAAACCATCAACACAAACCACCATTGGGAAAACTACCCACTCCGAAATTGCTGAGGAGACTATTCACAACCCTGCTGGGGAAAGGCATTCACGACCATGCTAGGGATTACAGTACTTCATACCCGACTGCTGAGGAATAAACTACTCACTGATACCTCCGCTGGGGATACAACATCCTTCAGACTCAGTGGGGACTAACAGCTTTCAGACTAACTGGGGATAGAATAGCCTTTGAACTTGCTGCTGAGGGACACACTACCCACAAACGCTTCTGCCGGGGAAGAACAGTTATAATAGCTTTCAGACTTGCTTGGGGAAACAACCACTTCCAAGCCTGCTGGGGAAACATCCTCCATCCTGCTGAGGAATCCCTGATCTTGACTATGCTGGGGAGACAAGTCCTGAACTTGCTTCATCTGTTGGAGAAGATCCCCATCCTCTCACACTACTGGACAATGCTGACAACATCCCTGAACAAACCGTGGCTTATCTGCTCTAGCCAGCAACCAAAGGTAATAACCTGCAAAACAGCAAGACATACATGCCCCAAGGGATTGTACGGACAAGAAACACTCAAGTGTACTCAACATTCAAAATGATTTTCAAATGTTTTATCTTTCCGCACGTTATTGTCTGGCCTTCATGTTTTTATATGCAATGTTTATCAAAAATTCGGATGTTTTTGCAAACAAAACAGTAAAATAAAAACAAAAGAGCAATTTATCTGAATAACGACTTTTATTGATTGAAAATGGGCCTGAAACGGCAAATACATCAGGAAGCAATTCCTAGGAAGAGGTAATTGCGCACAAAAGGAAAAATCTATCCTAATGGCAATGTGAATACGGCATCCACTATTTCCCAATTCTGTTACGACTCACAGATCATCCATTTCTCCCCAAATTCCTTGCTTTATGAGAAGAATGACGGGACCGATCATATCCTTCGAGATGGTAGACACTGAAGCGCGATGAAGTACAGATAACTCAGACTGTAGTCTTCGCTTTAATCCCTCTTTTGCCTGGATCGCCCTTTCAGGTTTTCAATCCACCGGGATACCCATTTTTGCCTAAGCCGCCCTTGCGGGTTTTCGACTTACCGGGTGTACATATTTTTTATTCTTTATCGCTAACTTTTTCCCGAACCTTTTTTCTTTTTTGTTTTGGTTCGCCGGGATGCCCTTTTTTTCCTGGACTCTCTTATTCTTTTTGTCTAGCGGGTCAATTTATGCGAAGAATTTTTTGACTACATCTGAGTTAACAGGGGACGGAAAATCTTCACCATCCATAGTTGTAAGCATCAAGGCTCCACCAGAGAAAACCTTTTTAACAACATATGGACCTTCATAATTAGGAGTCCATTTACCCCTATTATCTGTACCGGGAGGAAGGATCCTCTTCAAAACTAAATCACCAGTCTGATAGCTTCGAGGATACACTTTCTGATCAAAGGCTTTCTTCATCCTTCTCTGATACAAATGCCCATGGCACACAACCGCTAACCGCCTCTCTTCGATAAGGCTCAACTCATTAAACCTTGTTCGAATCCACTCAGCTTCGTCAAGCTTGACATCCAGCAGGACTCTCAGAGAAGGAATCTCCACTTCAACAGGTAGGACTGCCTCCATACCATATACTAGGGAGTAAGGGGTTACCCCGGTCGACGTACGTACTGAGGTACGGTACCCATGCAAAGCGAAAGGCAGCATTTCATGCCAATCCTTGTATGTCACGACCATCTTCTGCACAATCTTCTTAATATTCTTGTTTGCCGCCTCTACAGCACCATTCATCTTTGGTATGTAAGGAGAAGAATTGTGATGTTCGATCTTAAAATCTTTACAAAGCTCTTTCATCATCTTGTTATTGAGATTCGAACCATTATCAGTAATGATTCTCTCAGGAACCCCATAACGACAGATGATTTCCTTCTTAATGATCCGGGCAACCACTTGCTTGGTAACATTAGCATAGGAAGATGCTTCCACCCACTTGGTGAAGTAATCAATCGCAACCAGGATGAAGCGATGTCCATTAGAAGCAGTAGGCTCAATCTTCCCAATCATATCAATACCCCACATGGCGAACGGCCAAGGCGAATTCATGACATTCAGAGGGCTTGGTGGTACATGCACTTTATCAGCATAAATCTGGCATTTATGGCACTTCCGAGCGTACTTGAAACAATCGGATTCCATAGTCATCCAGTAATAACCGGCTCTCAACAATTTCTTGGACATTGCATGACCACCAGCATGGGTACCAAAAGATCCTTCATGCACTTCTTGCATCAACATGTCTGCTTCGTGTCTATCCACGCATCTGAGCAGCACCATGTCAAAGTTCCTCTTGTACAACACGTCATCCTGATTCAAATAAAAGCTTCCAGCTAGCCTTCTCAGGGGTTTCTTGTAATTCTTTGACGCTCCTTCAGGATACTCCTGACTCTTGAGGAAGTTCTTGATATCATAGTACCACGACTTCTTATCAACAACAGACTCGGCTGCAAACACATACGCAGGCCTCTCGAGTCGATTCACCGCAACATGTGGTACATGATTCCACCAATGAACTTTGATCATAGAAGATAAAGTATCCAAGGCATCAGCCATCTGATTCTCATCTCGGGGGACATGATACAACTTCACCTTTTTGAAGAAAGTCAGGATCCTTCTGGTATAGTCTCGATAAGGAATCAAATGCGGCTGGTATCTCCATTAACCTGGTTAATCACTAGAGTGGAATCTCCATAAATGTCCAGAGTTTTGATCCTTAGATCGATGGCTTCTTCTATCCCCATGATACGAGCCTCATACTCAGCATCGTTGTTGGTTACATCAAAAGTCAGTCTGGCAGAAAAAGGTATATGAGCCCCTTTTGGATTGATAAGCACTGCCCCAACACCGTTGCCATTCACATTCACTGCCCCATCAAACATCAATGTCCACTTGTCATCAGGATCCGGTCCTTCCTCGACAAGAGGATCTTCACAATCTTTCATCTTAAGATACATGATGTCTTCATCAGGGAATTCAAACATCATTGGCTGATAATCATCAATTGGTTGCTCGGCAAGGTAGTCTGACAGAATACTACCTTTGATGGCCTTCTGCGACGTGTACTGGATATCATACTCAGTTAGAATCATCTGCCAACGAGCAACATGTCCGATGAGAGCCGGCTTCTCAAAGATGTATTTCACTGGATCCATCTTAGAAATCAACAAGGTAGTATGGTTCAACATATACTGTCTCAGTCGGCGAGCAGCCCAGGCCAAAGCACAACAAGTTTTCTCGAGCTACGAATATCTTATTTCACAGTCGGTAAACTTTTTGCTAAGGTAGTATATGGCATGCTCTTTTCGACCAGACTCGTCATGCTGTCCCAATACACACCCCATCGAGTTCTCAGTCACTGACAGGTACATTATCAGAGGCCTCCCAGGAACTGGAGGTACGAGGATTGGAGGTTTCTGCAAATATTCTTTTATCTTGTCAAAAGCTTTTTGACAGTCATCATTCCACCTGATTGCTTGATTCTTCCTTAGCAATTTGAATATCGGTTCACACGTGGCAGTTAGGTGAGATACAAACCGTGCAATGTAGTTCAATCTCCCTAAAAACCCACGAACCTGCTTTTCAGTTTTCGGTTCAGGCATTTCTTGAATAGCTTTGACTTTCGCTGGATCAACCTCAATCCCTTTCTCACTGACAATGAAACCCAACAGCTTACCGGATCTCACACCAAACGTACACTTGTTTGGATTCAGCCTCAGTTTGAATTTTCTCAGCCTTTCAAACAATTTCTGCAAATTCACCAGGTGCTCCTCTTCCGTCTGCGACTTCGCAATCATATCATCCACGTACACTTCAATCTCTTTGTGCATCATGTCATGAAAGAGAGTCGTCATAGCCCTCTGATAGGTAGCACCGGCATTCTTCAGCCCAAATGGCATCACCTTATAGCAGAACGTGCCCCAAGGTGTAATGAATGTCGTCTTTTCCATGTCCTCTGGCGCCATCTTGATCTGATTATAACCAGAGAAACCGTCCATGAAAGAGAAAGCCGAGGATTGAGCAGTGTTATCAACCAATACATCGAGGTGAGGTAATGGGAAATCATCTTTCGGACTAGCTCTGTTTAAATCCCGGTAATCGACACACATCCTGACTTTACCGTCCTTCTTCGGCACGGGAACGATGTTGGCCACCCACGGGGGATAATTGGTAACTGACAGGAAACCCGCATCCAACTGCTTCTGAACCTCTTCCTTGATCTTGACCGCCATATCGGGACTAGTTCTGCGCAGCTTCTGCTTGACCGAAGGACAATCTTCTCTGAGAGGTAGCCTATGCACCACAATATCTGTATCCAACCCAGGCATATCTTGATACGACCAGGCGAATATCTCCACATATTCTCTCAGCATTTCAATCAGCCTTCTCTTGACATCTTCCTTCAAAGCGGCCCCGATCTTGATCTCTCTTCTGGCGTCCTCAGTACCAAGATTAATAATCTCCAACTCCTTTTGATGAGGTTGGATGACCCTTTCCTCCTGCTTCAATAATCTGACCAGTTCTTTAGGGAGTTCACAATCTTCCTCACTCTCCTCTTCAGCTTGGTAGATGGGATTATTGAAATCATACTGAGCCATAACAGAACTGTTTATAGTGGAGTCCGTAAGATCGATTCTGCATGTTTAATGCTTTATTTTAGAAAAAAGAGTTTAAGAAAGTCACAAAAACAAAGACATTGCCATTTTTATTGTTTTGAAAAATGAAAAACAAAACAGAAAGACAGGGATCACAAAATTGTTTGCAAAACGTCCTTTATTAATGATATCATTGAAAAGCATGCTGAGGCCCTACAATGAACCACTACGCCTTGGGCAGAACGTAGGGTTTTGTGCAAAATGAAAAACAAAAGAAAATTACTCTGTTTGAAGAGTAACTTGGACCACTTCTTCAGCTGTCCAATTGTTGATCGACTCCCCTGGAGCACACGGTCGAACCCAGTTGTTCAAATCACAAACACTGTCACCGTCTTCACTACTGGCTGCAAAGACGTCTCCATGATTCATCAGCCCAGCGCTGGTCAAGGTACTCGGCCCTTTCTGCTCACCCTGCTCTGCCTGCAGAGGTTGATAACCAATACCGAATTTGTCTTCTTTGACGGGCAGGTCAACCATCTTGCCCCAGCCTTCTGCATTGCCTGAGTTGACAACCTCCATAGCCTGCTTGTAGGATGCAATCGAGGCACTTGGCTTCTTCTGCTCAGCGAAAGCCACCTTCTCAAGAGCAACGGTCTCAAACGCCTGGCACAGAGTTTCATGGATCTCGCCATCCACCTCCACATACTTGAAAGAGGATAAATGACTCACCAGAACGTCCTCCTCGCCGCACACTGTTACAATCTGACCGTTCCAAACATACTTCAGCTTTTGATGGAGAGTTGACGAAACTGCTCCAGCCCCATGTATCCAGGGACGTCCCAATAAGCAACTATATGCTGGTTGGATATCCATCACATAGAAGATAATATCAAATACCTCTGGGCCAATCTTTACTGGCAACGTGACTTCACCAAAAACAGACCGTTTGGATCCATCAAATGCACGGACAATGAGATCGCTTGGAGTGAGGACAACCCCTTTAACGTCAATCTTGCTCAGAGTCTTCTTGGGCAACATATAAAAAGACGAGCCAGTATCCACCAACACATGTGACAATACTGCGCCTTTGCACTCCATGGTGATATGCAGGGCTTTGTTATGGTTACGACCTTCAGGCGTCAGATCCAAGTCTGTGAACCCCAAACCATGCCTTGTGCTCACATTAGCAATAACACCCTCCAACTGGTTGATAGATATCTCCTGAGGCACGTAAGCCAGATTCAACATTTTCAGCAAGGCGTTACGGTGTGCCTCAGAGCACAATAGCAATGAGAGTATAGAAATCTTGGACGGAGTTTGATTCAGCTGATCTACAATCTTGTAGTCACTCTTCTTAATAATCTTCATAAACTCCTCCACATATTTCTCAAATAACCCCTCAGGCGCCTCCTTCTGTACAGGTTCTTCTTCCTCAACAACAGCTTGTTTACCTTTCGCTTTGGCGAGAGCCTCAGCATTGTTGTCTCTCAAAGGCTGCGGTGCGAACATACGACCACTCCTGGTAAAACCTCCAGGTCCCCCTGCATTATCCACAACAGGACCAACAGTCACTGGAGCTCTACCTGGCAAACCAATGGTCACTGGAACCTGACTCACAGGTCTGATCTGAATTTCTGCCCTTCTGTTATTGCGATAAGCATGATCATACTTCCACGGCACGACCCTACTATTCTCAACAGGTCTCTTTCCAGAAGCAACAATAGTAGTGGGAGCACTGACAGTTACTGGAGCAGATATAATAACAGGAGCACTAACGGTTGCAGGTGCATTAACAGTTCTCTGGCCACGTCCAGAACCCTCAGACGGTTTGAAATAAATGGTGACAGTTGACACCATCCCACGATCTCTCACGGCCCTAGCAAATTGCAAACAACCCTCATCAATCAAACCCTGGATACCAGTCTTCAACTGCATACACCCATTCTCTGAAGCCTCGCAGCCTGAGCAATCCTCATCGTAGCCCGGGAACACTCCCCCATTCAGCATACGCTCTTTTACAACCAGCAATGGTGTCTGAATCTCATCAACGTTAGCCACCAAATCCAAGGCTTCCTCACCTTCCACATTATTTACCCTGGGCCCACCATGTTGAGGCATAGGGTTGTTCACAACATTCGGAACAGGAGCAAAATTGATTGTTTTGGCGTCAATCAAGTCTTGGACCTTATGATGAAAAGCCCGACAATTCTCAATATGGTGCCCCGGTGCACCGGAATGGAAATCACAACGAACATTGGCATCATACCGAGCAGGTATCTTCGTCAACGGAGCCATTGTACGCGACTCAACAAACCCCAATCTGAGCAATTCGGGCAGCAACTCAGCATATGTCATAGGTAACGAGTCGAAGCGACGATCCGACATTCTCTGTCTCGGCTGAAACGGACGTTGCTGTTGTTGTTGTTGTGGTGGTCCTCTCTGTTTTTGTTGTTGTCGTGGTTGAGGTGCTGGGATAGTTACAGCAGCAACCTGGCGGTATTGCCCTCTGTTCATATTTCTTCTACTGTGCACGGCATTAGTTTCACCCTCCCTCCTTCGGGGTGCCCCAGCAAATGGCTTCTTTGAAGACGAAGAACCAACATCTTGAATCTTCCCCGCTTTAATGAGGCTCTCGGTTCTCTCTCCACAGATCACAACATCAGAGAAACTACCGAATGGGCAACTTCCCATCCAGTCCATGAACACTCCTTGTAATGTTCCGATGAACATATCGGTCAACTCCCTCTCCAGCATAGGGGGTTGCACTCTTGCGGCCAATTCACGCCATCTCTGGGCGTACTCCTTGAAACTCTCTCCAGACTTCTGACATAGGCTCTGTAACTGCGTTCGGCTCAGAGCCATATCCATATTGTGTTTGTATTGCCTCAAAAAGGCTTCACCCAAATCCCTCCAACTTCTGATGGACTCCCTCTTCAATTCCATGTACCAATCCAAGGAAGCTCCAGACAAGCTATCCTGGAAAAAGTACATCCATATTTTCTCATCGTCAGTGTATGCGGAGACAAGAAGTGTCGTTGTATTTGTCAAAGGAAGGCGCTTTGAACTTATAAGGATTCCTCAATCCATCAACCAAGCCCATATTTGTAACATCAAACCCCAAAGAGTTCTGACACTCCATGGCCCTTATCTTCTCAGCTAGGGCATCAACCTTTCTGTCCCTCTCTTCAACCCTTACAACTTCTTCTTCATCACTGAGCAGAGTGAACATGTCTTCCTGCCTGTCAACCAGCGGAGCAGGATGGCGCACTGGAGCACGGGTCATTCTGGCATTAACAGTCTCTACAGCAAGAGGCTGTCCATTGATTCTGATTCCCCTCAATTCATCACCCACAGCATAATCATTGACAGGGACCGTGGCAGCAACAACATTATCATTCACAGGAACACCCACTGGCGAAGCACGACTGGCAGGTGGGAGCACGGCTTCCTGTCTCTAGGCTAAGGCACGCAGCTCCTCTTGCCCTTGAACGACCCCTTGCATCATGGTCATGAATTGGGCCATGTTAGCCCTCATCTCAGCCAACTCAAATTGCACTTGGTCCATATTCCTCTTTTGATTCAGTCGGGTTGCGTAGCGGTGCAGACGTTGATCAGCAATCCTGCCTAAAACAGGAACCAGAGTGAGAAGTCTCGATCGAGAACACCTGTAATGCAACATGATATGTGTATGATGCTAATGATGCGTATGATGCACATGATATGTTCATTTCTCAGGCATTTAAGAGCCTAATTCATCTTTCAAGAAATGGCAACCTGCAACAATGAACAACAAAAAAGCAACCTACCCAGAATAATGAGCACAAGGTAAAACATCAACAATCTCATCTATAGACATGAGCAACTAGGATCATACAACAATATTCAAACAAAGATCCAAATGATCAGAGTACAACATTGAATCCCATCCAACAAGCCTGGAGGTGATTCTCAATATAAACAACAGATACAAGCTAAGAAGGGTTCCCTCCCGGAATGAGAGTCTTCAGATACTGACACTGGTCTATCAACAGGTCACATTCTGAACACTCAGGCAGAGGAGCGAGCTTCTCCTTCAATTGTCTTCTGAGCTCCACAACTTCTCCTCCAAGCTGGCCCTCTGATGCACGTCTCAAGTCTACCTCCTTCTTCAGTTGGATGTCTTTGTCCCTAATCTGCTTTTCCAGGTCTCTTATCTTCTTCTGATAATTAGCTTCAGCTTTCTGCAACCTCAAGTACTCACGGTGTTCTTCATTCAACAATGTCTCTAACTCCTCATAAGACCTCTTCTTGCTCTTCAATCTACTAGCATCCTCACCTTGCATGCCTTTGAGTTAATGAGCCAAGTTCAACTTATCAGCTTTGGCTTTGTAAAGCTCCATCTGAGTATCTTGTTCCTTCTCTTTCAACCGACGATTCTCCATCAAGGCTTGCTTGTAGTGCTCAGCAGGCACACTCTCAGAAAGGATTAAAGGTGGTTGCACTTGCAATGACTCCATCCTATCATAGGGCAACAACAAAGTCACAACTCTATTCCTGACCCAATCAATGTAATCAGGCATAGCAACTGCAAACTTTTTCCCCAACATAGCTCCCCCTTTGACACCAACAGTCTTCCAAGCTCTTCCCACTTGCTCCAATCTAGCCGGGTCACTCCGCTTCTCAAAATACACACTCTCAGCTATCTCAGCATCTAGTGGTCTTCCATTTATAACAAATCCCAACTGGCGAAGAGAAAGAACCGGGTTGTAATTGATGCAACCCTTAGTCCCTATGAGTGGCACATTATGAAACTCCCCACAACTCATGATGACACTACGCACATTCAACCTGTAAACTTGCCACTTGATGTCATAGGATGTGAGAGACATAATCCTCTGAGTCCACTTACGAGTGCTCTGAGTATCCACAAAAGGTCCACTGGTTGGTAACAAGGACAAGAACCATCTGAGTAGCAACGGAAGACAGCATATGATAGCTCCACCCTTACCATGTCTACTGTGTATAGCATAGTAAGTGTCAGCTAACAAGGTAGGAATTGGATTTCCTCCAAGGAAAATAGTGATAGCAGCAAAGTCCACAAAATTAGGCATACTTGGAAACAACACAATCTCATAGATCATGATAGCCAACTGAGCGTTGAACGCTTCCCAATTTCCTTTCTTTGCTTCCTCTTTAGCCATCCTCACCAGGTACTTCAAAGGAAAACCCACAACATCCCCACTTGACTTCCAATTGTCACTCACTTCTTTGATACTCAAATAAAGAGCTCTGGCAACAACCCTGAAATCAACCTCCTTTGGCACATCTATGAAGGGAACCTGATATCTGATCTGGACATTCATCAGGATGGAATACTCCTCAAGAGTGGGTGCTAACTGATAATCCTGGAAAGTGAAACAACGGAGCTCTGGGTCATAAAACTGTAGGAGGGTCTGCAACGGTACTGGATCTACCACCATCTTCAACAGTGTCAACAAATCCCCATACTGATCAACAAACACCTTCTGATTACCGTCGGTCACAAGGTTGCTCAACTCTACCAAAGATGTCAATGGCTCACGGTGAAAATTGTAGGTGCACGTCTTCCTCTTCAACTCTGGAACGGTTGCCATCTCTCACAGTGAATAGACTCCTGAATGAATCTGAGAAATGATATGCATGAGGAGATTAGCTTTTTTCTTTTCTTTTTTTCCTTTTTTTCATTTCTTTTTTTTATTGCATTATTTTTTTTTTGAAAATAAATATGCTATGATGCAAATGATGCAAACACGACCGGTTGGCTGTGTATCACGGAGCACAGGATCAAAGCTTCGACCTGAATTCGGAACCACAAAGTCATTTGGAACCCCAAAGTCATCTGAGACCCATTCTTCAGAACCAAATCACCAACAGGAACCAAGAGTCACCAACAGAATACGGTCACCAACAGATCAAGTCACCAACTGTACCTGTAATGATTCATTCCCTCCCCACTCACGGGTGTCATCTAGGTCAGGGTAAGGTCAAGAGAAACGCAGGATAAACAACCCTTTCAAGAATATCATCCTGTACACACCCGATGTATGTACCGATAATACCCCATCAGGATCTGAACTGCTCGTGATACCATGTTCCGCCAAGTGGCGCAATACCACCCGCTTCCCATGAATCACTCTATTCCTAGGTGTCCTAAAGTTCACTCATAGCCTGGGTATTGGGCCTTTTACCTCTTGTAACTCCCACCCCACAGAGAGACAGATACACAGCCAGCACAATGATAATATGATGCATGCAAACACATAATGCACATATATACAACATAATAATCATAAATGCAATAAATAAAGCAATAAAAGCAACCAAACCCTATCCTAAAGAGCGCTAGGACTGACTCGCCTAGGGAAGATGGACCAGCAAGAGGTCAACTTCTCTTTGTCCCCAGCAGAGTCGCCAGCTGTCGCATTACGCGAAAAACCGGCAGGAAAACGAAACAACAGAGCCGCCACCGTGCGTTATTTATCCCAAAAGAGGGAAAGGAAACGCTCGAAGTAAACCTGGAAAAGACATGGTCTCGCGACCAGAGAGAGATGGGATCGGGAGTCGGTTATACGAAGGGAAGGTATTAGCACCCCTACGCATCCGTCGTACTCGACAGGATCCACGCTCAGAAAGAATAGAAGAAAGGTTGCTAAAAACTGTTCAAACACTGCACAAACTGGAAGGAAACACAGAAAGGACGGAAGAAACGGACTCGGCAGGATATCGCATCCTGGGCCTACGTAGTTTTTCAGACACAAACATCAGAGTCGACGTAGTTCGGGACGGGGGAAACGTGCTCGCTAGGATGTCGCATCCTATGCATACGTATCTTCTCTGACCGGAGAAGAATCAGAGCACTCGTAGCTCGGCTAACGCACGCCAAACAAAACCACACAGGAAACCGACTGCCAATCGCTGGGCTTATGTCAGACTCCAACAAGCAAACAAGACACAGGAAACCAACTGCCAATCGCTGGACTTACGTCGGACTCCAACCAGAAAAGGATAACAAACTCACACACAAAAAAAAGTGCCCGGAGAGATCAGCTCAATCTCCTGCCTACGTACCTCATCTGGTATGAGGATCAGGGCGACGTAGTTCCCCTTAACAGGGAAAGAACTTCTAACCTAACCAGAGACAAAGGAAGATAACAAGCTACTAGGGAGACTACGACTCGAGCCTAGAAGTTGTCATGCATACGAACCCTATGTTGAGGTTTCTATCCTAACTTGCACAGGAAGCAAGCTAGCCTAAACAGCACAATCAAACAAATACAAGCACAATAAAGCAAGCACACACACTATATGCAAACAATTGGCTCATACAAGGCTAGGCTGTAGAAACAAGCCAACTGGAATGGGGTGTGGTTAGCTCTTAACCCTAACATTGAGAGTTAGGGTGAAGCAGATGAAATAGAAAGTGAGGGTAAGACCTCACAACTCTTATCCCTGGCCTGGGAGAGCATGAATCAAATAGAAAGTGTGGGAGTCCAGAATGTAGGAACTCTTCTCCACAGATGACTGACACAACAAGATCTTGAGTTCTTATTCACAATGCATCAACACATGGTGTGAGCAGGGTGAATGACACAACTGAATAGCAGGGGATGGATTGCACATCCCTTTTATCTTCCAATTGCCTCTTAAGAGGTCTTTACCTGCTTGGCACAAAATTAAACAACCACAAACATTGCCTCTTAAGGAGGGCTTCAGACAGGTGCCTGCCAACATAACATGACAGGTCTTCCAGACTACATGAAGATCAAGAAATTATATCTCAGTGGTATGCCAACCACAAGCAATGCAAAGCAAAGTTCAAATGAACTTAAAGAAACTTAGGTACCTGTGGAAACATCTAAACCAATCAGTACAAAATCCAGACAAATAGTCAACAATCAATGTTAAACAGACAACCCAATATGCAACACATAGGCCATAAACACAAGTGAACCATCATCAAGGCCTACAAAACAAGCAAATATTAGCCAACAACAACAAATTATCAAGCTCAAATGAAGGAGCAACATCAATCATGGAGATGCACACTTGAACCTGAAATCACAACTCAAATGGTAAGTCCAAACCACTAGGTCAAAGCCTAGGGTCAAAAGGGGATCAAAAATCCAAAACAGAACTTCAAACTCAACATGATTCATATTTAACCAATCAAGAACAAATCCTAAAAAGGACCAAATCAAAATCATCATGCAAGTTCATGTAATAAGCAAGAGAAGTTAATGACCAATTCAAGGCACATATTTGAACATTAAGCATGAAAATTCCCAATCAAAACAGAAATGATTCAAATAATTCTGGAAAAATTCATGAACATTCAACACATCTAACATGATTATCACACAAAATATCAGAAGCATTAGAGGTCATTTGGCATGGAAATCAAATTGCACAAGTAAGAACGACCAAATGTGTGACACAAATTGTCACACCATGTTAACACAAGCATAAAACAGAAATTGTACATGAGAAAAATACCAAACCAAGCCTAAAACATCCATCAATGTGTCTAGAATCAGCATGTAAAATTTCAAGTCCATTGGATTAAAATCAAGTATTTCACAATAGAAAGAGCAAGGCAAGGTCACAAATGCACCTATGGTCAAAGATTCTAGAGCAAATAAATTTCCAGCTAGGCACAACTTTCAAACTCATGATCATAAAAAACTAGACAAAACAAGGATCATTTTGCAAAAAAATGGGAGTGATTTGGAGCATTTTTCAATTTTATATGAATTTTTAAAGTTGGAAAAAATAATTGGAATCAAGATGATCACATGCATGTAATTTGGAGGGAAAGACAATAAAATATGAAGCAATTTGAAAAAGTGCATGCGGCCAGAATTGAACCATGTTATCATTCAAATAATGCACGCGCCACACAAAAACGACATCGTTTCACAAAACCCTAACAGAACCAGGAGTCGACGCAAGACCGTCGCACGGTCGACGCATGGATGAAGATCTTCATCTTCTTCACGAAGATGAAGATGAACAGTGAAAAAGCTTCAAACATTTTTCCAGAAATCAAAAACGAGTATATCATCATGAAGCTCTTGCAATGGAGAGCATAGATCAACAAACATCTAAACTTAAATCAACATAACAAGAGAGAATCGAGCAAAATCATTTCAACATGTCAAACTTCAATCACACATATCTCATGTTATAGTGCATCATTTCACACGATTTTTAGCTCAGAATCATCAGGAACACAAGATCTATAAGAATATGACAATGAATTTGAGAATTAAGAGATTCAAAAACTGAACCTCTTGAAGAGCAGTTCTTGATTTTGCACGATCTGAAGCTTTTTGTGATCCAAATCTACTCTATGATGCTTGTAATGATGTTTGATGAAGAGATTGAGGCTTGAAAGGTGCTGGATCTAGCTCAAAACAGAATCTCCATCATCACCTTCATGAGATTGCTATGCATAATTCTTGCTCGAATTCACCAATTCAACACTTGATCTGCATTCAATTCATACTAGAGAACAAGAATATGAACTAAAATTGCAATGTTATTTGGACAAAATTTGAATTATGAATGAGAGAAAATTTTGGAGGGAGAGAGAATTTGGATCTTGAAATGTGAAAAAAATGATTAACCTCCCTAAATTCTGTTACAATTATCTATATATACCATATCCTAATCTCATTTTAATTAAAATTAATCAAAGTTAATTAGAGATTAAGCAAAATAAGGGTGCATGGCAAAAATTGGAAATTTGGTGGTGCATGGCCATTCAAAACGTGAACAGTACCATTCCTTTGATCATTTCCACTTAAAATCCTTTTTTAAACTCAATGGCAATGGTAGAAAGTCCATACAATGCACCATTTTTGAATTTTGCAATTTCCCTCCAAAAAAGGCATGGATCAACAAGTGATTATGTGATGAGATTTTATGTAATGTTATGCATGATTTGGAAATTAGAGGTCAAGAGAAGAATATTGCAAAAAGAACCACTCAATTTGGAGCTTTGGTTCAAAAGATATGGCCATTTGAAGTTCCAAGCACACTTTGCCATGATTTGATCATAACTCCTTAACCATTCATTAGAAATTCATGATCTTGGATTTTTTGGAAATGGGAGAGAAAGATCTTCAACTTTCATGTTGGGCAAAGTTTCATTTGAAGCTTCTTTGATGTTGGAAAGTTGAGTTGAAGTTGGTCCAAAAACTTGCCATTTTTGGAAACTTTCAAATTACATGTCACTTTCCATTTTTGGAAACTTTTGATCTGGCTTCAAAATCTTCAAGGTAGATGTTTGACATGTTGAATAACCTTCTTTGGGACATGAATGAAATGTCTCAAACCATTTATCCCTCTCCTAGCCCTCAGTTGACTTGCAGTTGACTTTTATGGGCCTCAGATGACTTGGTCATGCATTGTGGACTTTTGAGCCTCAACCATTGGTCAAGTTGCATCAAAATGAACCTTGGGTCATGTAAGCTCTCTAGAACAACCATAGAGCCTTTGTCTCATGGAAATGCTTTTGCTCTCTTGCGCAGATGGATTCTCCTGATCAGTTTTGACTGATGAAATGCAACATGCTATGCAATGCTAATAACCTAAAAATGAAATGAATGTACAAATGGGAGGTGCAAATTTGAGGTGCTACACTAGTAACTACTTGCTCGTCGAAGGGAACCACTTAGCGCATAAAAGCCTTCCATCTTTGGTTTCCTCAATCTTCTAAGTATTCAGAGTCTACCAGAAAGTTCTCTCTCGACATGGTGTCGAGTAGTCACTTGAGTATATTCCTAAGACTCCCTCAACCAATTCCTCAAGATATCTCTTTGAGATTTTCCCAAGTTAACATCTCAAGATACCGGTCAATAACTTCTAGTCGATGTTCCATCATTGTCGGTTATTGTCTATCACTTATTACACTTAGTACTTCACCAAATGAAATGTTGACTTAATTTTACTACTAGGAAGAAAATCCCAGGTCAATAGATGGAAGTGATGATAGTGATTATGAATTTAATGCTATAACATTTGATGATAGTGAGGAAGAGTGGGCTCTTGGGTTGGATGATGGATTTGACATGGATGATAAACAAAATGATGACAATGGCCAAAAAAGGTAGGGTAAAATATGTTGCAAATAAGCACAAACAAACTCCAAAGAAATTTATGAATGGTGTTGGTAATATAGGTTCATCAAGTTGTGTGGATAATAAGATGGAGACTAACTATTATAGTGATGAGCTTGATATAAGTGATCTTGATGCTTCAGATAATAAGAAGGGACCAAAGTATGATAAGTTTAGGGTGGAGGAGTTGGACAAGAATTATAAGTTCAAAATAGGGTTAGAGTTCTTATCACTTGATGAATTTAAAGAAAAAAATACTTAATGGCCAGTCTTGAAGGGTGAGAGATAAAATTTGTAAAAAATGACAAACTTAGAGTAAGGGTGATTTGCAAGGGAAAATATGGATTTTTGGCACTTGTAAGTAAAGTTGGGAATAAACACATGCATAGAATAAAGAGATGGATTGGTACTCACACATGTGCTAGGCTATTGAATAATAGCTCAGCAAATTCCAAGTGGGTAGCTAAGACTGTGGCTGTTAGAATGACATATTCTGGTGGTGTTAAGCTTTGTGATATTGTGTTTTAAATTAAGAGTAATTATTATGTTGGAATAAATACGAGCATGGCATGAAAGGCCAAGAAATTTGCAAAAGATTTGGTTAAAGATGATGCATCAAAGCAATACAATTTGTTGTGAGGGTACTATGCAGAGTTAATGAGGGTTAATTATGGGAATACTTGCAAGATTATTATGGAAAGGGTTTGAGAAACAATACACCCAAGGATTGATAGTTTTTATAATTTGCTTTGATGAACTTAAGAAGGGTTTCACAATATCATACAAATCATTTATAGGAGTTGATGGATATCACCTTAAGACCAAGTATGAAGGTACTCTTCTTATAGAGATTGGTAGAGATCCAAATGACCAATAATTTCCCCTTGCTTTTGGTGTTTGTGAAATTGAAACAAATGAGTCGTGAAGGTGGTTTCTTACTTTGCTTTTGGAGGACATTTGTCAATAAAAAATATGGATTTTCATATCTGACCAATAAAAGGTACTTGCTCTAACATTTCATTACTGTGTTTAATTTTAGAATTCATCCATGTAAGTGATATGTATTATTGTAATTGATCCTTGTAACTGATATGTATTTCTAGAATTGATCCCTGCAACTAATGTGTATTTTTGGAATATATCCTTGTTACTAATAACTGATATTCATTTCACGTTCTTACTAATTCGGAGGGATTGATCCTTGTATTTAAAGAATTGTTTGAGAGGTTGGAGCATAGACTCTGTCTTAGGCATTTATATGCCAATTTTAAAAAGAAGTTTGGGGGAGGCACACATATTAAGGACATAATGATGGAGCTTCCAAAGCAACTTATATTAAAGTTTTGGATGCTAAGATGAAATAATTGAAGGTTATTAATGTGAAGGATTGGGAGTGGTTGTCCAAAATAACTACTATGGCATGATGTAAGCATGCATTTTCTTTTTATCCCAAATATGATGTGCTTATGAATAATGTGTCTGAAGTATTTAATAGAACAATATTAGTTGCCAGAGATAAACCAATCTTAACCATGTTGTCGCAACCTGAAAAATACAGTGCGCGAAAAAAACAACCGGCGAAAGAAAATGACAGAAGAGTCGCCACCGTGCGTTATTTATCCCAAGGGAGGGAAAGGAAACGCTCGAAGTAAACCTGAAAAAGGAAAGGACAAGACGGGGTCTCGCAACCAAATCTTGGGTTCGGGAGTCGGTTATGCGAAGGGAAGGTATTAGCACCCCTACGCATCCGTAGTACTCTACGGGATCCACTTTTGTAGTTCTTGTCTAAAGGGTGTGGGTTTATCTTGTGCTGTTTACCAAAAAAAAGGTTAAAAGAAATGACTCGCGTGGATGTCGCATCCACTGCATACGTATCTCATCTGAATATGAGAATCAGAGTCTTCGTAGCTCGGCTGACCTATGGGTTGGGGGGATGTGTGCTCGCTAAGACATCGCATCTTATGCCTACGTATCTCATCTGGAATGAGAATCAGAGCAAGCCGTAGTTCGGCTAACTACGGGGTTATGGATTGGGTTTTGGACGAACGACGTCACTACGCAATCTACCGGATGCTCGACCTTTGGAGACTTACTCGCCTGTAGTAGAAGGAGTAAACGTGTTGCTTTGGGTTTTAGGGTTTGGGATGCTCGAGGGCAAACAGGCAGTCCTTGACGAAGGAACCGCGCTACATGTGGGGATATGAATACAAAACACAAAACATGTATCTCAAAGTAAAATGCCACTAAGGGGCCCAAACATTGCCTCCTATCGAGGTCTTCCAGCTAAGAAAATGATAAAGTACGAGAAAAGGAAAAAATTACCACACGGATAAAGATCCGAAGTTACAGCAATTAAAGGATTAGCAACCCTGAGATCTCTCCAGCTAGACCATCAAAGAAAATCAGTCAATACGATTAATCAGGATAAACCTCCGGATGGTATCCCTGCAAGAGTATGTGAGCCCTCACGAAAACTCAACAGAAAGGTTAGACAAACAAGGTGAAATCCAGGGAAAACAATGCCATGGCAACGCAAAGACAGGTTAGAGAAACAAAATAGGGTAACCCAGAGTTGCCCCTAAATCAAAATGTAACCACATGAATAATTCCATCAAAATTCACAAAAGGCTCACAAAAAAGGTATCAAATTCACCCATAATACCTCATACATTTAGAGCATTCAAATTAAAGGCATAAAGATGATGGATATAGGGCAAACCTGATTGGAGAGCTTGATTGAAATTGAGTTGCACCCGTGAGGTTTACAAGTTGAGTTCCCTTCAGGGTTTGGAGGCTGCTCTGAGTTCTCTGTCAGGTCTTCTCTCACTATCTTTTTCCTCAGGGTTTTGTTCCAAGGAAACCTCAGAGTATTTTGTTTCTCCTCAAAATCCCCCTTTGTTCTGTCTTCTTTCTCTCACTATCTTTTTCCAGTGAATCTCCCAGTGTAACTCCCAGTGTGTTTTCCTCTACTGAAACTTCAGTATTTATAGACTGATTTTCGTGGGTAGTGGGCTCAAATGAGGGAGACCCAAGTCCAAAATAATTTGTTATATTTTATTTATTTATTTTATTTATTTATTTATTTATTTAATTAATTTTTTTTTTCGTTTTTTTTTACGTTTTATTTTTTTGTTTTTTTCAGGAAAAATGAAGGGTAAATTTTGGGGTATTACACATGTGTGAATGGATAAGAAATTATTTGATGAATAAGAATACTAGTTTAAGAGAATCAATTTATAGATGACAACATATAATAATGTATAGACCTAGGATTATATTAGATAAGGAAGTTAAAAATGAAGGTCATTGGACTCAATCCTGGTATGGTGAAACAATATGGCAAGTTGAACATGTGCATACCATATATAGTTTCATTGTTGACACTTCAAAAAGAACGTGTACTTGTAATTTATGGGAATTAGTAGGCATTCTTTGTAGACATGCAATATTTGCACTAAGGTTTAAGAACCAACACCCTGAAGAATTTGTGGATGATTATTACTCCAAGGATACATATGTGACATGTTATAGTTTTAATGTAAGTCCTATTAATGGACACGACATGTGGCCAAAGGTCGATGTTGAAGAAATGTTACCTCCAACCTACAAGAGAGGACTTGGAAGACCAAAAAATATGAGGAGGAGGGAACCTGATGAGGACCCTAGTAAGGGAAGGACACTATTGTACAAGATATGGTATACATGGTCATAATGCAAGAAGTTGTACCAGTCTTTTGGTTGACGCTGAAGCTCAAAAAATAAAAGTAAACATGGTCATACATTTGCATCATTTATTAATATTATTTCTCTAATACCAATTGCATTTGTGTTATTATTTATGTGTTGTATTTTTAGGGAAAACCAAAGAAAAATGAAGCACCAACTACATTTGGAAATGCAACCCAAGAACCAATTGTCTTTTGGTACTTCAACATAAAAACCTAATGCATTTGTAACTGCAACCCAAACACCACATGTTTCTGGAATTTCAACACAACCACCGGGTGATATTGATCCTTAGTTTGAAATGCTTATTGCATATATGGTTACAACATTTGAGGAAACACAACCTCAACCAAATGTGAACAATGTAACATCTGATTTTGTTCCTACTACTCGACCAACACATGTTCATACTATTGCACATGATTCTGATATATCTCTTTATGTACCTAATTATATTTTGTCTGCACACGTTAAACATAAGGTACCTTAAATAGTTGTTTTTGAAGCAGTAGGAACTCCTGAAGTTATTAAACCAGTTGAGTTTCTGCTACTTACTACACATATTTCTTAAATCGTATTTGTAACAGTAAATTCATGACCATCAAGCTATGTATAAGCTTAACATCAATAAAACCAGAGTCACCACCGCGCTTTTATTGTTTCCAAAGGAAAAGGGAAAAGTACGAACAAAACCCAGAGATAAGAAGTTTTCAAATCAAAACTAATAAAATGCCAGAGATTACAGGTAAGGGGGTTGGTTACACAGAGGGAAGGTGTTAGCACCCAAAATGTCCTAGGTACTCCTAGGGAGCCCTTTTTTTATGCGTGCATATGTTTTTGGTATAAGATGTTTGATAAAATAGAGGGAGGGGATGAGAAAAGAACTCATTGATTATATTTTTGTGTTTGACAAGACCTTCGGTCTTATGCCTACGTACCAACATAGAAATGAGGGATCAAAACCCCGTAGTTCGTGGTAAAAATTTCAAAGAGGTTGGTGAATTGATTTTAACAAAAGTTTAACAAGAAAAGGCACAAAAGGGAAAAAAATTGAATGGGGTTGTTAGTTCTTTTTGTCTTTTGAAATTTAAGTTAATATGGTTAAGTTTATTTACAAATTTGATTTAAGAAAAAAATTTAAAATTTCAATGGCATAAGGCCAAAGTTTCTAATCAGTAAAACAAGTCTAAGTTAGAAATCACAAGCAAATAAAGTTTTTGAAAAGAGAGAGATATTTTGAAATTAAAGAAGTGGGAGGGGATGAAGAGGCTATCCTAAGCACAAATTAAAAGTTAAGATTTAAAAATATTTGACAAATGGGATGCAATCTAACAAACAAGAATGTCTTATAGAAACCCATTTTTCTTTGGACTTTAATCAAGCAATAAGCAATAAGCAATGAGAAATATCCAGACATCATGAAGATCAAGGCATCAAATAAAGATATCCACATCCAAGAAAGCACTCAAATAGCTAACAGTTTTCATTGTCTTCTAATGTATCAGATGAAATTCCTTAATCAACTCAGAACAAAACATCAGGCACAAACAAACAACAAAATAAGCAATTAAGCACATAGACCGAGTAACAGATGAATCAAAGGTCTTGCATCAGATGAAGGCACAATTCAAGATAGCTCAATCTCAAAATGTTGATATTGTCCAAGTCCTTTAGCATAGGGAATGTTGCCTAATTCTAAGTCCAAGAGTTCAGATCAAGTCCAACAGTCCACCAAATGTTTTTTAGGGTTTTTCTTGTTATTAAATGTTTTAAGGTCCTAAGACCATAAACAAAACCAAGAGTAAGCAAATAATATATACAATCACAAGATATGTCTCAAATGAGCAAAGTGAAAATGGCTGAAACATAAACAAGTTACATGAGTGTAAATGGCAATGGATGATAAATAACTGAAATTTAAATTGCATAATAGTAAATGACTTGAAAGTAAAGCAATATTAACAAGAGTTAGCCAATGGTTAGTCAAATGTTAGTGGTGAATTTTAATTGATTAAGTCATTCTTTGGAGAACACTCAACCATTCATTCACAAGTATGGATCCTTAAACCAAGACATCTTCCATGAGAAAGGCTCTAACTTGGATAATTCAACAAGTATGCCACTAGCTCCCATGAAAGGAAAAAATGTCAACTCTCTATACAATACCATGAAGAATGGGAGACTTACAATCTCACATACTAGAATGATATGCCCTGAGAGTCAAATTTAGCTTTATGTTAAGCAATCGTAATTGGACCTATGTAGAAGTCACAACTATCTGAGGCCGGACAATAAAAATATAGGTGTTACTACATGTTAGAGATTTGGTATAAAGAACCAAACTCCTAAAACATACCACACACTAAAAGAAAGTGGGAGGGACCTATCTCAATCATACTTGTATTGATTCATCTGACACAAGGTCATTGATGAATCAATTAGCCTTTAGACATTAGAGATTTCATTGGTCAAATGAGGGAATAGGAAAGAATAGGGATAAAGATGAAGGGGGGGGGGGGGGAAGATAGAAACACAAATTGATCATGAGAGGAATTTCATCTGATAAAAACCATTCATTCATTTTGGGAGATGAAATGTATATTTCATCAATCCCCTAAATCCAATGGTTTTTTTATCCAAAAAAAGTCAAATCAACCATGACCAAAGCCCAAACAGAAATTCAAACATCACAAGATCATAAAAATGGCTCAACATAATTTTTAAACATTTAATCAATTAAAAATCACATTAAAAATGAATTAAAATACATTTTAATTTGGACAAAACCTCAAATCCATTCAAAACACCAAATAAATGGGTAAGGGATTTATCCTAGGTCAAACAAGGTCAAAGGACCTTAGACAAAAAAAATCATAATTTTTGGAAAGTCAAAAGTATTCTTAAACAATTAAAAATATGCACAAAATTATTTAATTCATGAAAAATACCAAAATTAATCCAAAAAATAATTTTAATTCAGAATATGGAAGATATTTTTTTTTGGTGAAAGTCCCATGTTTTTTGGATTAAAGATGGATTTATTATGAATTAAGCAAAATAAGACAATTAAATGAAAAGTTAGAAAATGCCAAAAATCAAGGCCCATCAGATTTCCCTCATTAATTGAGGTGGCAAATCTGATGGCCACGCGTGTAGTGTCCACCAAACACACTAGTCAAATGCACTGTAAACATTATCATACAAACCAAAGGCCAGGATTAAAACGTTTAAACATGATCAAAGGGATGAGAGAGTGCCAACACACCACCGTAGCTAGGGCTCCGTTCATCTTCTCCGGTGGACCTCACCGGACTGGTCCACTATCAACCTTCACTAAAATAAAAGTGCATACACTAATTTGAAAAGAAAAACGCCATGAGTCCAAATCTGCGCTCAAAATTCTCCAATTCTCACTATATTGAAAGATATGTGGAATTGAAAAATGAGGAGTATGAACTGAGTTGCTTTGATTTGACCTCAAAGAAACTCAATCTTGTTGCCTATGTAACAACCCAATTTTAGTAATTAATTCTTATATTATTATTATTATTATTATATTTTATTAATTATTTGGAGTGTTAAGTAATTAATTGGTTGTGAGGTAGTATAATAATTGATTATATTAATTAATTTGGTGTGTTAATTAATTATTTAGTTGATATAATTAAATAATCGAATTAACTAACTTGGTGTGCATAGTGAGTGGTTTAATTTATTTAAATTTAAATAAGAGATATTTAAATATTAGATTTTATTGGGCCTAGTAATTAAATTAGATGGATATAATGATTTAAGCCCAACTAGAATACTAATATAAATAGTAAGAGGTGAGGAGAGTGAGAATTAGGATTCATTTGATCATTGAAGGCAATAGAGAAAGAGGAGAGGAAAAGTAAAGAGAAGAGATAGGGTTTTCATAAAATTGAAGAGGTAAGGCGGGGATCCTTATTATTATGGGTTAGCATGATTGGGTCAATGGGTAGATGTATGTTTAGGTCAAAATCCCTAATTTGCATGATTTTAGGATTGTTAGGTTTTGATGATTATGCTTGATTGTGGTGATTGATTGTGTTAAAACTACAAATTAATGTTATATATTTGGAGTATTGTATGAGTTATAATTTTCTGAACGTTTGGCTTTTTACGGAATTGAAATCGGAGGTCCGGAAGTCCTCCAACGATGAAAACCGCGGAAAATTCTGCATGTTGTCCGTCACACTCGCGGCCTGTTTTTATGTTTTATTGTCGAAATCGTTTTGGTCATAACTTTTGATCCGTAAGTCCAAATCGAGTGCCATTTGAAGCGTTGGATAGCTGAAATAGAGGGCTATAACTTTGTTTCAGGAATAAAATAATTTTGGAGATTATTTCATGGACGTTCTGGGGGTTGAAGAAGATGAAAATTATGTTGGAAAATTTAATGAACAACAACTTTTAGTAATGCCTTCGTGCACGGTTTTGATCATAACTTTTAACTCGTAAGTCCAATTTTGGTGGCGTTTGAAGCGTTAGAAAGCTAATGCTCATACCTAAAACATGGTATTGATTGTTAATATGTTTTAATAATATTCACATGCCTACTGTATTGATAAATATATTGGGTTATACGTTTGGTTGATGAATCGTTGCATTGTTGTAATATGATTGCGTGATAATTATGTTGTTATGTCGATGATGTTAAGATGTTGATGAGTTGTTGTTATTTGTTGATATTATTCATGTGGTAACATGAATTGGTTATTGCATGATGAATGGTGTGATGCATAATTATGAATGATATATTGTTATGAATGTGTATATGTACCATTGGTGGATTGTGAATGATATATTGTTATGAATGTGTATAGGTACCATTGGTGGATTGTGAATGATATATTGTTATGAATGTGTATATGTAATTGTGGATGATATGTTGTTATGAATGTGTATGTGTACCATTGGTGGATAATTCATAGAGTTGAGTTATGGTGATATGTGGAATATTAAGATGGTAGAGATGATCTTAATTGCATATGTATTGGTATGTGTGCATTCATTCATAGCATGGTCGACTTCATTGTGGAAGTGGTGAAACTGTGGGTTCACATGAGCACTCATTGATCCTTAATTGGAAATAGGTGAGGTAGATGTAGCACTCATTGATCCTAATTGGAAACATGTGAGGTAGATGTAGCACTCGTTGATCCTGAATTGGAAATAGGCGAGGTAGATGAGCACTCGTTGATCCTTAATGGAAATAGGCGAGGTAGTAGATGGTACCACATGCATGGAATCACATGTCTTGCATTGAGTCACATTAGAGTCATGTGATAATTGAATGTTTGCATGGTTGTGATTGTGATGTGTGTATGAGATGTGGTAATTGAATTTGGTGATGTTTGGATACTTAACTTAGTGAAATATGTGATTATGTGATAATTGTGATTATGTGTCTATTTGAGAATATTGCATTGAATTTTAGTATTAACTTCTTGAGTGTTAATGTATGTTTGAAACGTGTGAAATAAATGTTGGTTAATATTATTGACATGATTATCCAAGGTGTGATGAATTCCTTTAATTGTTGATTTAACCATTGTGCCTTATTATGCTATTTCATAATGATTTGAATTCTCACCCTTTCTGTTTGAATGTTACCTTTACATGGGTATCGTGCAGATACTCCAGAGTAGTATCACTGAAGTAAGAGGACGGTAGCTCGCTCGAGATTAGCTGGAGAGTTTCCGTATTTTAGTTTGACGATTAGGTAATGAGTCAATGCTCTGGTCATGTAATACTGGGTAGATTGGTAGTATCGAACTCATATCTCATGGGAGATGCAATATGTTATTACTTGAGTTATGTTATCTTGAGATGATTGTTGAGAGATGATCATGGTATGGGACATGGATCATTTTATGAAATACATGAGTATTCTTTATTTTCCGCTGCGAACGCATATGCTTGAATATTCATGATAATTGAGATGTGTTATTTTAAATGACCAGGTGTATTGTTGGTTTTTGAAAGCTTTTAGTTTTTGAAAACGTTGATGTGACGCCCTTTTGTTTATATGCGTGCTTATTTACTCTGATTATATGTTAAATATTTTGGGGTAGAAAAAGGGGTGTTACAGCCTACATTGGTAGGTCTTCAGACACCAAAGATCAAGCAAAATGGTGGAGAATTGAGGGAGAATCAAAGAAGAGAAAAATCTGAAAATTCACCTTCGGTTTGATCCAATTGAGCTCGATCTTGCTTCCAATTTGGCTTGGCTTGCTTCTATCTACTTGTAGGAGATGAAATGAATCATCAAAGGGCTTGGATTCTCGGAGTTTCAATCTCAAAACAAAAGTGAAATTGAAACTCGAATTTAAATGAAATCTTCAAGTTTATCTTTTCAATGGAGGTTAGGGAAGAAGCAGTGCAAAGCTTGGGCAAGAGGATCCTCTTTCTGAGCTTGAGGGAGATGTATTTATAGGCTATCAAGTTCTTTTCACACACTTCCATTCAAAATCCGTAAATAGCAATGTTCTCGTGCATGCTTACATGGGCGTGTACAAAGCCCAACCAATGATGTCAAAAGGTTGAAACTCAATTCCAAATGACGCTGAAACAAAATCAAGGGACCATGCAATGTTGAAATGAAAATTGGTCACAAATCTTTCCAAATGGGGCCATGCATTACACGCACGCGCTAGTCCACCAAAAATGCTCTAAACAAGGCGATCTTGGACTTTTTGGAAAGGTCTAATCAAGGGGAATAACTATCTTGTTAAACACTTTTTCATTTGTAGCTTGTATCATGGTGAATTTTAAGGTTGAAGTTTGAGAAATCAAACACATTTGAAAATTTTCTAAGTACCAAGTCAAATGACCACTTCTTCCACCTTGTATAACTTTTGCTATGAGCTTCAAATGGAAAAAGTTCCTTCATAAAATTTGTATCTCTTTTATCCCTTTTTAATTTAGTCACAAATCTGACCTGATTTGTATCTGGCATGAGGGAGTTATGCATTTTAGAAGTTGAGGAAAATTGCTTGTTCAATGATGATGACCCAAAATGACCTATAATGTTTCCTCTTGGCACATGCCCTTGTAAGTTGAATTTGACATTTCTCAAAGAATAAAAGTTGGAGAAGACATCTTGAAATTGATAATTAAACTTGTATGGCCTCCTAACTAGGGCACAGACAAAATGACCTATAAGCTTTCACCATAAAAATTAACTTTCCAAGAAAAATTAGCTCTTGATGTCAACATGAAAGTTGTTTGGAACGTCATAAAGAGTAATGTTTCTCTTGGAATCATTTTCATATGATAAAACTTGTACGAGATAGGGTCTAGGGTACCCCAGTTTTGACTAGTTGACTTCCTCTAGTCAACCACCTTGAACCATCTTACAAACTTGAAGTTTCCTTGATCTTTGGGACTCATGGAGGATCATATATGTATAATATGATGTAAAATGAAGTATAAATTGAAATATTTGATCAATTGTTGAAGAAACTTGTTGAGGAAGTCACACAAGATACTCAGATGAATTAGGGCTTCCAAGGCAAACAAGCTTCAAACTCTTGATGAATTCTTGATCAAAATGATAAATTAAGATAATGAGGGTCCATATATGATGTCTAGAAACAATGTGAACCATATCTTGATTGATCTCCTTGCACTTAGGGTCTCAAACCATAGTTGTGAGCTTGGTGAGGCATATGTGGATGCACACACTACCTACAAAAGGAATAAAGCTATACATAGACATATTTTTGGCATTTTGGTTATTAAACAAAGAAAAATAAAGTATGATACAACCAAATGTGCTTGGTGATCTCTCCCAATGTAAACCCAATGAATGAGGGGGTAAAGAGGATTCCAAGGTGTGATTCCAAAGCCAATGTATATCATGAGATAGCATGAGGGATCTTAGGGTCAAAATTGGGGTCTTACAATATTATTTATAAGATTCCCTTTGATAAATTATTTCATTTGTTATGCAGAAAAAGAAAAGAAAAGCAAAGGTTTTAAGGAAATTTAACTTGAATGTGAGAAAAAATGATAAATGAGGGTTCTAAAATGCAAGAACCTCAAGGGAGAAGGAAGTGGTCCAACACGCCCTATGACTTTGTTGACATGAAACATCTTAGTGATGTATTTGGGATGATATCATTATGTTATATAAGTTGAGGCAACTTTAAATGCAGTTTTAAGACCTTTTATTATGTAGTTTGAAACCTCTTGGTTATGTATTTTGATACAAGTTCTTTTGTATTAGATGACAAACACATATGTCTTTTGGATTATATGAATTTTGGTTATGTTAGTCAAGTTCAATTTTTGGCTTTCTCCCTATACAAGTTTCACAATTCTTATTATCTCAATTCATTAAGGTCATTCTTTAAGGTACACGGACTAAAATAAAAATAAACCCAAACTTACAAGGACAAAACCAATTACATACTAACATTAAATTATTACATTCAAACACTTCACATTTGTCTAATAGACACCTTTGAATGCAATATGTGCATTATGCACATAAAACTTATGTAATTCTTGCAAAATCTTCAACTTCATTCATTAATTACCATCACATGGACGAAAGTAATAGACTCCCAAACTTACAGGGACGAAACACAAAAAGATATATATTACATTCAAAACCATTTTACAATCATCCAATATAAATCTTTAAGTATGCAAAGAAAAATATCCAAGAGATAATCAACATAATCTTAAACAACTTGGCTTTTGTTCTTTTCAATGTCAAACTTCATTTTCATCTCCTTATTTTTCTTACACTTAGAGTCTTCCATAATGCTAGTTAAGTTTTTCACAACCTCTGAGAAAATGCAAGTGATTGGGATTCGAGGTTCACTTGATATGTTGCTAACATATATGGGTGATAGCCCTAAACTTCATCATCTCATATGAAGAGCTTAAAACTGCTCACTACTTACGAATTTGAACAATGACAATTACCATGATCAGATGGACAATCTACAATGGACAATGAACAAGTTGAAGTCAAACTTACCACCAAATTTGTACATTTCCAATATCTCCTTTTAGGGTTTTCATTGGAATTGAACATAAACATCCTCATTGATTTATTGCAACCATATTATGAGATTTGAAAACGAGGTTGAGTTCCCAACCGAGGAGTTAGACATCCTTTAATGTGCATAAACAGAGGAAAGATAATGCAAAAATGGAGGAAAGAATAAGATAACGTTGGAATGAGGAATAAGATGATGATTTTGAAATAACACTTTTTAATTTGGTCCTTTCTTTTAATGCCACCAAACTACATAATCCACGCCATCATTTAATTCATCGATTGAAACTTGAAAAAAAATATTACATACGTTAGTCATCTCTCCCTTTTTTTATAACGGGGGACTGGCCTCAAGGACTAAATCTAAATGGAATTTAACCTATAATAACTTTATCAAAAAAATGAAGATACAAGGACTAAAAACAAATATGAAAATCACGGAAACTTTCAAGGATCAATTGACTATATAAGTTTAAGTTAAAGGAAATGCTAAGTGTAACCTCACTTTTTAAACTCCTCTTTTAATCGTGTGTAAAAATCAATTTAATTTAATTGAATAGATGGTTAACTCAAAAGTTATAGTTAACTATGACTTAAATTAATTATTTATTAAATTGAATATATCTTATTTTTGAATGTAATCAAGCAGATATTACTATAAATAAAAATCAACACATTTATATTTAGGAAAATGGATTAGACTTTTAAATTTGAGAAAGAATATTTAGACATTAAAAATTTAATGTCAAATATTTTTTATTCTACTTTTAATATATATATATATATATATATATATATATATATATATATATATATATATATATATATATATATAATATATATATATATATATATATATATATATATATATATATATATATATATAATATATATATATTGTAGAAAGTAAAAGTTTATTTAAGTATGTGGCTACTTATAGTGAGTTGGCGAAACTCACGAACACAAAGCAAATTAGTGGATAATTGCAAATTGGAATCTCAATAGTCTATAATCTCATACTTTTCTTTTACTCAAATCTAATAAATATCAAATACATCATGTGGTTTTTTAGACTACTAGTGTTTAACCTGTGAATCACACTAGAATAAATTACAACTTTGATAAATATATTTATGTGGTTTTCTCCCTTACTCACACTCTTTACTATATTCACACCATATACACCCCTTCTTCTTAACGAGGCTCTGATACCATACTGACCGGGAGCCTCACATACCATGAAACTCAGTCTCAACTGAATCGTCATCAAACAGCCAACCATAGGATTAACACAGACTATCAATTAAAACTGATATTCCATAATAGTGAGGTCCGTAGTATGGGTCAGAGGTCAGATGTTTTCTAATACACAAGATCCGCAGTTGAGGCAGGTGTAGAGCATACTTGCATCTATGTGGGAAATTATGATATGAATATAGTAACTAAAGCTTTTAGGGAGAAAGAAAGGATATTTAGAACATAGTTGTTCTTGAACACACAAAGAGTTTTTATTTGTTATTGCTTTATGAAAATATGTTACAAGAGCTCTTCTTTTATAGGCAAGGAGGAGCATAAAGGACAAAAGAAGCACTATTTACAAGCATGGCATTATAGAAATGCCTTTTCCAAAAGCCCGACACCCTTATCTCTAAAGCATCCATGATGGAATTATTTTTACACAGAAAGAAGAGAAAATACTATTCATAAGCATGCTAATGGCTTATAAGGGACACCTGTCACCTAGTCTTTGAAAATGGGTTCATGAGATGGGGACATGTTCTGATCGGATAAGTTCTAATCAAAAAAGCAAACTCCATATCGTGATGACTCATGTTGCCAGATGTCATCCATCATGTAAGTGTGATCCATCAATTTTCTATTAGCTTCTTCCACTTGTCCTTCTGAGAATTTAGCTTCCATTGGAGAATCTGGACTATGTTGTGTGGCTTGAGCTGAGCTTTCTCTAACTTCCGGTCTTCTGAATTTTCCATGACTTATACAAGTTGTACTATCATCAAGGTTCTTTGGGTCATAAAGATTGATGCAGTTGACATATTCCATTAATTCCCTTGTGATTTTTAGACTGGGAGGATAATCATCAATTGTTTCCCATAAGTGAACATAACTCTTACAATCTAGTAACTTTGTCTCGGGATCTGTCTGATAAGGCACGTGTAGAAAGAAAACAGACTTGAGCTTGTTAATAGCTTCTAAGGCTAATCTTCTTTCTTTGACCTCGTCTATGACTGGTTTTAATTGATTCCTCCACCATTGTAATGGAGAATACCATTCAAGAGCAGTCCAAATCAAGGACTTGTGATTTTCGGGATTCATCAAGTGTTGATACATGGCTTCAGTGGGAATGAGAACATGCAATATAATACTGTGGCACACCAGATATACCATAAATGGTTTTTTGTGAATTTGACATTTGGGTTTATTAAATTGGTAGGAGGAATGGTGTGTCAGGGAAATAAGGAGTATAATCTGGGAGTTTATTCCTTATGATTTTTGTCATGTAATAAAAGAGATTGTTCTTGGCATACTATTTGAGCTGATATGGTGAAGAGGAGACTGTTATTCCTGGAGGAAGATTTCTGGTTGTGGATGCATGAGTTGGTAGTGGTCTGACCATAAGAATCAAAGGGAAAGTGTGTTTGGCTGTGATGATCTAGATAAGTTTCATAGGTCGGGATAGTAGATCCGAAATCACATTTTGGGTTCCTTTGATATGTTTTACGGAGAAATCATATCTGGAAAACCAATCTTTGAGACGAAGGGTTTGAGGATCGGGTGGCATCTTATTTTTGAATTCAAGGATCTTGGGAAAAGATGAATTATCCATCTGGACTTCAAACTGGTAGCCTCTTAGGTGGAAGTCAAACTTTTGAATTCCCATTTTTACGGCGAGAGCTTCTTTGTAAGTGGTGTGATAGTGTTTTTCAGCTTCTTTAAATTGGCCCCTAGCATGACCACAATAGTATCTTTTCCCTTCAAGTTCCTCTATCAAAACTGCTCCCCGATAGTGATCACTGGCATCGGTCTGAAGGATTCTTTTCCCATTTCCAGGGATTTTAGGGAAGGTGGAGTTTGTGCGATCTTCTTCAAGGCTTTTACTGCTTCAGTTTGTATTATTCCCCACGGTGGGGTTTTTTTCGATTTGTTTGACAATGAGATTTTCATCAGAAAAGTTTAACAATTCTTGGGCAATATAAGGTTGGGGTTGATATTTCCCTTGGGAGAAATGCATCCCTAAAAAATCAATCTCTGTTTGGCCCAATTGACTTTTCTTTTCAGAGAGCATCACTCCATGCTGTTGGGCTATTTGAAGGAATCAGCCCAATAATTGTTTATGGGTCTTTACATCTTTTGAGAACAATAGCACATCACCAATATAGATGAGGATACTATTGAGAATGGGTTCAAAAATTCTTGTCATGGCCTTTTGAAAGAGTGACGGAGCAACTTTAAGCCCAAATGGTAACACAGTCCATTGGTACTTGGCGTTAGGAATGAAAAATGTTGTTTTGTAACGATCCTCTGGGTTGATACCCAATTGCCAAAATCCTGACTTAAGATCAAACTTAGAATAGATATGGGCATCTTTGATGAAAACATTTAAGGACGAGGCCTTTGGAATGGGAAATTTATCATCTTTGAGAAAATAATTTAGAGGTTTGTAATCAATTACTAGCCTCTTTTTCCCTCTTAAATTTTCAGATCTTTTCTCCATATAAAATGCTTGACAAGCCCATTCTGATTTGGTGGGCTCTATCAGACCTTGCTTAAGCAACTGGTTGCATTCCTCCCTAGCCAATGAATAATCTGATGGACTCATTCCTGGATGAGTGGCCTTGGTTGGATTAATATCTTCATTTAGCTTAAAAGGAAGTTGAACAAAAAAGTCCTTATTTTTCCATAGGGGTTTCAGATGCCGGAATTCTTCATGGATGGCTGCGCAGAGTTTGAGTAGGTTGGACTTGATTTTTTCATAACCAACAGGGATCTTAGACAGGGAATATAGTTTCAATATTCAGGAATAAGGCTTGAATTCTCTTTTGAATTTGATTCATGTGGGGATAATTTGAAGTCTGCTTGCTGCTGAATAGACATCCATTCCTACTACAATATCTTTGTTTGGAAGATTACTGCCAATGACCCTGGTCCAGACAATGCAATTCGGGAAGAATTTAATTCCTATTTTCTCCTTGGTCATTAGATCTGTCTTAAAAACCTTCCCATTTGCTGTTACAAAGTGTGCAACATGTGTTACCCACGATTCTGTTGGGAGAATGCTAGGGTTCATCATTGTGATCTGGGCTCCAGTGTCCATATAAGCTATAACTTTCTTTGGACGTGAAAACTTTGTTGCGAGGACATGAACTTCAACACAAGGGAGAGGTGGAGTAGGAAGAGAACTTCCTATCTCTTTGAAGGAGTAAATAGGGAGATATCTTCCATCTTCTGACTTCGAAGATGATCTTCATCCAGCGAAGAGTCTTGGAGGGAAAAAATTGTTTCTTCGTCAGCAGAGCTTTGCTAAGAATACAAAGATTCTAAGTCTCCTTCTAGAGGTTGAAGAGAGTTGATCAGTTTTACGACTTTATGAGTATTATTAGGACATTCTTTAGAGAAATGTCCCTTCTTCCACAAATAAAACATCTTTGATTTTTCCCTTTTCCTCTGAAAGGTTTTCTTCTGAAGAACTTCATATTCTTCCTTTTCTTTCCCTTGAAGGTCCTATGAGATTTGGTGTATTTTTTTTGATGGTGTTTCTTTTTTGTTGCACAGCTACACCTTTTGTCTTTACACTTAATCTCCAGGTAGGGCTTTCTACAGGCGTGGGTGAATTTTGACTTTTGTTCTATAACTTTCGAAAATTGGTGATGAAAACTACAAAGCTTTTCAAGTGCTTCTATCGTCACCTGGTGAATTTGTCAAGACTCATGGTTTTGATATCCCTTTGAGTTGTGGCTAACATCATATGGATTTCTGGCTAGAGTTCTTGTGGTATAGAGGAGACATAGGTATTATTGAGATTAGGGTCATTGTATCCATTAAGGATATAATATCTATGTGCCATCCTATGATAGTGTTTGTCGAGGTCCTTTGTTTTGAGGGAATAACACTTCATCTCAAAGAATTCTTGTCTATTTTTTTCTATCAAACATCTCCATATCACCGATAAATTCATGGTGAAGCACACCAAGAATATTAGTTGTAGTTTCTAGACGGTGTAACTCATCTTGTTTGAAGGTTCCAAGTTTGTGATACCATTCTTTCATCGTGCTTGTCATCCTACAGCAAAATTCTTCAATGATCTTATAGCTATATGCACTTGTTTTCATCATCTAGGTGTCAAGCCAAGCTCCATATTCAAGTAGTCTTTTTCTCCAGCAGCTGGGTGGAATATTATCAAAGGTGAACCAAGGACCGCCATTTGGTTTAATCCTTTCAGGGATAAGAGTTTCTTCAGGGGACTCTTCCTCAAAAAAGGAATCTTCCTCTTTTATATTTGCCATGAAGAGTCTTGGGATATAGTTGTCTTCAGATTCTGATTTTGAGGAAACAGATCCTGGTGTTTCATCAGTAGATGTTTCCTGATCAGAGTTATTGTCACTATCTGTCGAGGACTCATCTTCCTTGGGTGCCGATGTTTTAGCAAGATGGTGATTTTCTTGGGATGATTCATACTTTCTAGTGATCTCCATGGCCTGGAAACCTTTATCAAGAGTTTCTTCTTCCTTTTGGATTTTTGGAGGAGGTGCTCATGGATATCCTGAGAGTCTGAGGATGAGGCGCTTAGGCAGGAAGCTTTGCCTTTTGTCTTGGAGGTCGAGGGAGTTGCAGTTCTAGTAGATTTTGGCCTATAAGCTGTAAGTATGTATCTAACCTAATCTGGTGGTGATGAAACATAGGTAGGGTAGAAAGGAGAAGGCCTTTCTGGTTGTTTGAAATATTTAGGAAAAGCGGGAGGGTCAAAGAAAGAGTTTTCAACAGGTTTGGGCTTTCTTTCATGAGAGGCTCTTAAGAAATCATCTATCTCTTTTACTTGGCCTTGTAGATTTCTGATTTCTCTTTCCTTTTGGTCAAAATTTTTGCCAAAAGTTATCTCTTCTAACATCTGCCGCAAGTCACGATCCAACTGAGATACTTGGGATTTTAAGCTCCTGTAATGCTTCTGCATTTTTTGGGATAAACCTTGAGATTGTCATCCGTCTCATCAATTTTCTCAGCAATCTTATCCACCCTTTTGTCAAGGCTTTGGAGAATCTCATTTTGAGTAACCAGGTTTTCAGATTGCCAGTTTAGCACTTCTTCAGCTTGAGTTAAAGGCTTAAGTTTCCCATCGGGCTGGACTTCGCTGGGATGAATGAAGGGTTTAGATGTTCTTCCTGTGATTGGATCCATTTTCCTTTCCCGTAAAGGAAATTGTCGCTCGTACTTTGGAGTTGCAGCCGAGTACATAAAACAAGGAATTGGTTGGACAACAACTGGAGGATGTAGTGCCTTACAATGGTCTGTTGGTGACCATGTAACAAGAGTTGGATCATCAGGTGGTAACAATCCTTCTTTCTTGAGGATTTTTAGTCCTTCCTCATAGATAGAGAGGGGTTCCTTTTTCCCATGGATTCCTACCCATGGGCCATTGTCTGGATCAAATCTTCTTTGAGGAGGTGGAGAGGGTTTACACCTCCCTTTTTTATTTGTTTTGGGAAGAATGATATCTTGGTCAATATCATTGTCGTGCATCCAGCAGTCACAATATGGGTCGCATCTTGTAGGATCAACATCCCAGATGAAGTGGCCATCTATTTTATCAGTGTAGATGGGTTTTCCTTCTGTTGTAACAGCATGGACAAGACACTAGTCTTCTTTTAAAACTGGTTGGATCATCATTGTCTGGAAAATTGGAGACATTGAGGTCGACCCTTCGTCTGGCTTTTTGAAAATCATCTTGATCGTCTTGTCAATAGATCTTATGAAAGTAGCCTCTTGGGATTGGATAGGTCTTCTATCAACATGGAGTCTCTCGTAGTTGGTTATTCATTCAAGGGGAATTAGTTGAGTTAACTCTTCCCTTGTAATTCTTCTCGGAAATTAGACTATAAAGGGTATGTCTTCTTCTCTATTGGTGACAACCAATAGTGAATCAGAAGAGCAACCTGAGAGGGGAAGATCTATCGCGTGATTCTACAAGCGGTATATTATCTGGTGATGGAGAGTAGCTGACATAACTTCTGTTACTTGGTCAGTTCCAGTGATTTGAACCTGTACTTTTAATCTCGTGGATAAAGTATTATCATTGAGACTCACATTATAATTAGGAAAAATGGTGAGGACGACACTCCCTGCATGCAGTGTAGTGAGAACAGTTCCTATCACAATGTTTTCATAGTGGAGGTAGCTCGAGTCCAGTAGAGCTATTTTGCAAAAGACATGTTGGTTCTTCCTTCCGTGTAGGGAAAGTATGATCCTGACAGCCCCAAAGTGTAAGGTTGTATATCCTTCAGTCTTCCAGTGACTTATGAGATATTGGGGAATCTCCAAATCTACGTACTGCTCCTGGTTCGTAGCTCTTAAGCTACATTGGTCTAGTCTAGACGACTTGACGTATTCTTTCATATGAGGGCGGTTTGTAGAGATAAGATTTCAGATGGATCTGGTAACACTTCTTTGTCTTTTGAAGATGTTGTACGGGTTTAATAGTGGAGGTATTGTTTCGGAAATTTGAGCATCTTCTGGAACATGAGAATACTCAACAAGGTTTTCTATCTTATGAGAATTTGTCTTTTTACAAAGTTTAGGAAGCGATAAAGAAGAAGTAGTAGTAATAGGTTGAGTGTTTGGTTCATGTGTTTCCATGTTTAAGAGGTTTTCTCCCTTACTCACTCTCTTTACTATATTCACACCATATACACCCCTTCTTCTTAACGAGACTCTGATACCATACTGGCTGGGAGCCTCACATACCATGAAACTCAGTCTCAACTGAATCGTCATCAAACAGCCAACCATAGGCATAACACAGACTATCAATTAAAACTGATATTCCATAATAGTAAGGACCGTAGTATGGATCGGAGGTAAGATGTTTTCTGATACACAAGATCCTCAGTTGAGGCAGGTGTAGAGCATACTTGCATCTATGTGGGGAATTATTATATGAATATAGTAACTAAATCTTTTAGGGAGAAAGAAAGGATATTTAGAACATAGTTGTTCTTGAACACACAAAGAGTTTTTATTTGTTATTCCTTGATGAAAATATGTTACAAGAGCTCTCTTTTTATAGGAAAGGAGTAGCATAAAGGACAAAAGAAACACTATTTACAAGCATGGCATTATAGAAATTCCTTTTCCAAAAGCCCGACACTCTTATTTCTAAAGCATCCATGATGGAATTATTTTTACAAAAAAAGAAGAGAAAATACTATTCATAATCATGCTAATGGCTTATAAGGGACACCTGTCACCTAGTCTTTGAAAATGGGTTCATGAGATGGGGACATGTTCTGATCGGATAAGTTCTCATCAGAAAAGGAATCTCCATATCGTGATGACTCATGTTTCCAGATGTCATCCATCATGTAAGTGTGATCCATCAATTTTCTATTAGCTTCTTCCACTTGTCCTTCTGAGAATTCAACTTCCATTGGAGAATCTGGATTCTGTTGTGTGGCTTGAGCTGAGCTTTCTCCAACTTCTGGTCTTCTGGATTTTCCATGACTTATACAAGTTGTACTATCATCAAGGTTCTTTGGGTCATAAAGATTGATGCAGTTGACATATTCCATTAATTCCCTTGTGATTTTTAGACTGGGAGGATAATCATCAATTATTTCCCATAAGTGAACATAACTCTTACAATCTAGTAACTTTGTGTCGGGATCTGTCTGATAAGTGTAAGACCCCAATTTTGAACCTAAGATCCCTCATGCAATTTCATCATAAGCATTAGCTTTGGGATCATACCTTGGCATCCTCCTTACCCCTTTTCATTGGGTTTGTTTTGGGAGAGATCACCAAACACGTTGCGGTTATATCATACTTGTATTTTATCATTTCACTAACTAAAATACCAAAAATATGTCTTTGCATTTGTCTAACTCTTTAGTAGGAAGGGCATGATTTCATTGATTCATCAAGTTCACATCTAGGGTTTGAGACCCTCATGAACAAAGAACACAATCAAGAATTGATTCAAGAATGGTTATGAACATCATATATGAGTCCCAATGTTCTCTACATGTCATATTGATCAAGTTTTCTTCAAGAGTATGAGGGTGATTTGCCTTGGAAACCCTAGTATGACTAGGTATCTTGAGTAACTTCTCCAACAGGCTATATCACCAATTGATCAAATTCCTCAAGGGAAACTTTAAAATTAATCATATTATGCATATATGATCTACCATGATCCAAGAAAGTCAAGATAATTGGAAATTAGCAAGTTGGTTGATGGTGGTTGGCCAGATGGATTCATCTGATCAAAACTGGGTCTCCCTAGTGTAAGACCCTAATTTTGGCCCTAAGATCCCTCATGGCATCATAATATTGCATTTGCATAGCCTCAAGGATCATAAGCATCTTGGCTTCTTCCCTTTGGATGGGACCCCTTGTGAGTGGTTTGAGATCACCAAGCATGCTTAAATTGTATATTATTGCTTTTCTCATTTTTTTATTTACTAACCAAAAGCACAAGAATATGTCATTAACATCTCTTGTTTATAGCTTGAGCAGTCACAAGGTCAAAAGCTTCTAGGAGATCTTATGTGCATTAATATGGTCAGGAGAAGATGAAAGCAAGCATGGTAATGGTTCCCAAAGCTCTCATCCATCAAATATGCCTCCCAAGTATCTCAATTCATCATTTTTGATCAAAGCAAGTCAAGGGGTTTAAGGTTTGTTTCCCAAGGAAACCCTAATTCATCTGTTCATCAATGTGCCTTGCTCTTGAAGCAACCTCATCCCATGGTCAAATAAAATCAAGGGAATTTCTATAGTTCATCATTTCATGCATATTTGAACTTATTCGAGTGCTCTCAATCATCAATTCATCAAGATATGAGTTGTGGACTTGAGAAGTTGATCAGTTAATTCATCTAACTATCTTTGAAATGCACTGAGACCTAACTTTTTATGTGTTGGTCAAATGGAGATGACCCAGAGAGAAAACATGTTCTTAAAGACAATATGAACAACTTTCATGTTCATAAAAATTTGATTTGAAGCTTGGAAGGTCATCTTCCATTCCAAGACATTATAGGTCATTTTGACTGAAACCCTAATTTTGGGTCAACTTCCCAAGAACATAACTCATTCATTTTTTTATGATTTTGAGGTTAGACCAAATGAATTGGAAAGCTTAAGATGTCTAATTAAAATTTTATGTTGGACAAAATTTCATAATCCCAAAAGAAATACATGTGATAATGCAAAACATTATAGGTCACTTTGGACCAAATGCAGTGAAATGTGAAAAAGTCCAACTTCAAGTGCCCATAACTTCTTCCTCAAAAATTAAAATGATTCAAAATTTAAGTCCAAATTGATTCTCTTGAAAAGATATACAACTTTGATGTTGGAGTCGTTTCCATTTGAAGCTTTCATCATCAAAACAGAAGGGCTTGAAGGTGGTTCATTTTGACAAAATTCTCAAAGGCATATTTTGTACATTGAACTTCATGGTCTGTTTTCATAAAATTCCACACTCCAAATGAGTTTTTGTCCAACATAACATTTGTTCCTTATGTCAAGACCTTTCCAACCATTACCCATATGCCTATGTTTCCATTTTGCAAAAGGGATTTTCGAAGACTTGAAGTTTTGTGACCATTTGTGCATTTCATGATGAATCTTCATGCACAAGCCAATGCCTTTCAATTTACACGTCCAAAGTTGATTCATTTGAGTTCAGCATGCAAAACCATTTGATTTTGGGCCTCACATGCGCCTGTACAGGCCCATGCATGGAGGACCCAATTCTCATGCACACGGTTTTCATCACACTCTTCTTGCAGCTCCAGCTATAAATAGAATGTATTGCTTCACTTGAAAGGTAACCTGAAGGCGCCTGAAATGTTGCAAGATTGAATCCCTAGCCATACCTAAAGGAACAAACTCCATTTTTCTCCAAATTTTCAGATCTGAAATTCAATTGCATTTGGTTGAATTTTAAGATCTAAAGTTCCTAGACCTTCATCATTTGATCCATTGAAGCTTCTGTTTGCAAAAGGAACCAAAGAGAGTGACTCAATTCTTCACAATCCAAAGGTTTTGCTCGACTGAAATTTGCTTCGAATCTCATTATACTTTGCTCAATTTGCCTTGATCTTGTGTTGTCTGAAGTCCTCTCTATAGAGACATCATTATTGTGTATTTAATTGTTGGAATCGAGCAAGTTTAGTTGAACACCACCAAACTTCCATCTCTGATTTCTCTCTTAATAGGAATCTAGAGTGGAATTGAGTGGCATAGGAGTGATGTACATCACTTCACCTTTCGAATGGTGTCTGGATCGTGTGTTTTAGTTAACATTTGAAACTCTGCATTTTTTGGTGTCCACCGGAGCTCGCCGGAGAAGATGGTGGTGCTGGCCACCGTCTGTTTGCCAGATCCAATCTGAGCCACGCGATGCATTTTCCAGATTTAATCTCCATGCTCCATTGTTATGACCTTTTCTTGGTATCCATGTGGTTGCATTGACTGTGGACTACACTAGGCGCGCGCTTGTGGATCCTTGGATCTGCCAGCTCAATTAATGAGCTCAGATCCAAGGGTTCGTGTTTTTTCCATTTTTTAATTCTGATTTTTATTTTCTATTTCATTTTTTAATTACATTTCATTTTCTAAAATCCATATCTCTTTTATTATTGGTCCAAAAAATAGGGGACCAATTGCATTATTTCTCTTTCAATTTCTAGTTTCTAAAAATGATTTTTAATATTTTTTATTTTATCATTTGCTATTTTTTAATAATTTTCTCTTTTCTGGTTATTTTTAATTCATTTTAATTAGTTTTTGATATTCAAAAAATACAAAAATATTTTCCTAACTTCTTTGAATGATGATGGATCTATGAAAATATTCTCATCAATTTATTAATTGATTTGAGATTTATTTGAGATTTTAGTTCATTTAGGTTATTTTTATTCATTTTTAATTGATTAAAAATAGTTTCTGACTTTTAAAAATGCTGAAATTTTTTGTCAAATATTGTTTGACCTTGATGAACTTGGGATAATTCACTTGGACTTTTCAAATTTGATTTGAAGTGAATTTGAAGTTTGACCTTTCTTTAATATTTTAATTCAAGTTTATTTTCAAATATTAAAAATGTCAAAAATATTTTGTTTACTTCTTGACTCCCAATCTTCATCTCACTTCTGTTTTTTATGGTTTGACCTCGTTCTTCCCTATCTTTGGTCAACATTTGTGGATTGGTACATTCCATTTCATTTAATGCACTTTATTTTCTTCATTTCCATTATCCATCTTCTTCTTCTTCTTCTTTTCTCTTAGATCAATGAGTTGAAGGTTGATAGTTAGCATTGATTATGGAGGTTTAATCTTCCTTGATTCAAATCTAATTCATCTTGATCAATTGATCAAGTGAATGGCTTTGCATTAAGGCTAAATTGCTTCTTAAATCATGCAAAGGACTTAAACCAATACAAGATCATTTCTCATCTTCTTTTGGCATGGAAAGTTGTTGGAACTTGGTTCACTAATCAAGACTTCTAACTTGCGTTGTTGCCTATATTATTATTGACCGGCCTCAGATAGTTGTAACTTCTACATAAGTCCAATTACGATTGCTTAACATAACGCTAAATTTGCCTTATGGCACACTAACTACTAACATTAACCATTAACCATTAACATTTACTTCTTGCACTTTACATTTATGCAATCTACTATTCTTGTACATATTATTCATTTGCTTTTTCCTTTGCTCCTTTGAGCACATGTTTATGTTAATGCAATTTGCCTTTTGCTCACTTGAGCACATAATTGTGTATATATCATTGTGCTTGTGTTTTGTTTTGTTTGTTGTGGACCAAATGCAAAGAAATGAACAATTGGACTTAGACTATAGGACTTTCCCTATGAAAATTTGGAGTCAAAGAGCAACTAGGCATTGAGCCTTTAGAGTGCTATAAAAGTCAAAGAGCAACTAGGCATTGGGCCTTTAGAATGCTATAAATGTTGAAGAGGACTTTGAAAGGACCAATTTCTAAACTCCTTCTTGTTCATTCTTTGTTTGTTGATAGAACTTTTTGATATGTGTGTTCTTGTGCTAGGGATTCCAACATTGAGCCAAACTGAGGAACCATTGCCATAAGCTTCTAAGAGAGAGAGATCTAAGAACCATTGAGGAATCCTCCAAGAGCTTGTTTGATTGTATTGCTTGTTTGAGTTTGCTATCATGTTGCTTGCACATTCCAAAGGATGGGAGCTACTTGGATCTTCAATATGATCTCAAGAGAGGAACTCCTTGTGTGGTTTTGTTTCTTATCCCTTATCTATTGTATGATTAGGACTTTAGCCATTCTTCTTCTTCCCTCCACTCTAACCCAAGCCAAAACATTTGTGAAAACATTTAACACTTGTTTTCAAACATTAGAAACCTAAGCCTTATGCTTTTGATCTTCAAACTTTTTCATAACACTTATTTTGAATTGAACTTCTAAGCCAACTTTGACCATATTTTATATATACTTTTCATTGGTAAATATAACCCATTCAAATACTTTTGTGGTTTCAATGGCCACTTCCTTAATCAAAATTTTCATAACCTTTAGCTATTAGGTTTGAGTTATCCTTGAGGTAGATGTAATACTCACCTATATCCTTAGTGATGGACAATGAGTCTTCCATGCTTATTATAGGGTTAACCCCTCACTAGCATGTTGAAGCTATCCTCACATGGTGGATTTGTGGTTTTAGGTTGAGTTTTCTCCCTTTGATAACAAAAGACCTTAAGGCTTTTGGACCAATCAATTCACCAACTCATTTTGAGATTTTTACCCCGAACTACGAGGTTTTGATCCTAATCTTTTTTAAGATGGTACGTAGGCAATGAGTTTATCCATTCAAAACCAAAAAATGTAAATAACTTGTATATTCTCCTCTCATCTCTTCAATCATGTTTGCACAAATAAATTTTTCACAAAATACCAACCTTACAACCAATATGAAAAGGGCTCCCTAGGAGTACCTAGGATGTTTTGGGTGCTTAAAACCTTCCCATTGCATAACCAACCCCCTTACCCAGATCTCTGTCATTTTTACTAGTTTTTGATTCGATAAAACTTTTAGGTTTTTGTTCGCTTTCTAACCATTCCTTTGGATAAATAGAAGTGCGGTGGCGACTCGACTTGTATGGTTTACCTTAGATTTAGTCAATATCTCTAATGGTAACTAATACCCCGCTACAGAAAAGTGGCGACTCTGCTGGGGACGTTTGCCTAGTGGGTTTTGCCTACTTTTCATAATGGTTGTATTGTATTGTATATTATTTTGTGACATATTTTTGTGCAATTTGGGATTATTGTATTGTATGTAATGATTGAATTGTTTGAATATTAATTCCTTGAATGCTTGGTGATCTTTGTGAGATGAGTTCTATACCCGAACTCGAGTGCACTTAGGATAGGAGAATGGCATAGTCTTGTTGACTTGTGTGGAGTTATTGCTTAGCAAGTTGACTTGCAAGCCCATTCACTTGGTGGAGGTCATGTTGGGATCAATAATGTCACACAAGTAGTTGTGGTTAGACATTACTCTTTCCAATATAGACCTTAGAAGCTAAGGACCTTAGTATACCAAGCCCATCTTGGCCTATTTTTAGGACGTAGTGCGAAAGTCGTTCAAGTGTAAGATTTGATACGATTGTTACGCGATGCTACACTCATAAGAATCTCTCTTGAGAATATTTTTGGAATACGAGTAGTCGTTTCTCCGATAATATCCGAAAGATGAGATGATGACTATGGGAACCCCTTGTAGAACATGATTGGCAGGTTTAAAACCTAGTACACTCCCTTTGGGTGATTCTTAACCGAGACTCCTTGCTCGTGACTTGCAACAAACCCTTGATTCATGGTTGATCCGTTCATATATCCTTAATATCAATGGAACTTGGGTGTTGATAAGGTGTAAACCATAATCCACCAAAATGGATGATTGATATTAAGGATGATATGATCCATCCCATGACCTTTGTTTGGTGTGCTTTGCTTGATCCTTGAGTGTGATTGTTGCATTCATGCATTCATGCACCCATTTGCATCCATATCATCAAAGCAATAAGAAAATTTTCAAGGAACTTAAGAGGTTTATTTGCAAATTTTCAGACATGGAAAGACAAAGAAGGAATACAAAGAAGTATAGTTTCACACAACCAGACCTGAAAGAGCTAAGGAATTTGACATTCTATGTATTAGATCCCTTGGGTTTCAAAGCTCGTTTTGGGAAGCTTCTTTCTCTTCTGACTACTCAGGTGGACGAAGGATTGATGAGTGGATTGGTGCAGTTCTACGATCCTCTGTATAGGTGCTTCATATTTTCGGATTTCCAGCTTTTGCCTACGCTTGAGGAGTATGCCTACCTTGTGGGTATACCTATTCTAGACCAGTTGTCGCTCAGTGGCTTAGAGAGTATTCGTACTTCTCGAGAGATTGCTGATTTGTTGCATATAGACGAATCTATGGTTGGTGCTCATATGACTACCAAAGGTGGAATTGAAGGTCTCCCTTCTGAGTTCCTCATCGCTCAAGCTACTATGTATGGGAAGGCCATGAGCGAGGACGCCTTTGAGGCCATATTTGTACTTCTCATCTATGGGCTAGTGTTATTCCCCAACATCGACAAGTTTGTGGATGTGAACGCTATTAGGATTTTCTCTACTCTTAATCCCGTTTCGACTCTGTTGGGTGACACTTACTTTTCTTTGCACATGAGGAATGCAAAGGGTGGAGGTACCATTGTGTGTTGTTTGCCGCTGTTGTACAAGTGGTTTATTTCTCACTTGTCGCAGACGGTCACCTTCAAGGAGAACAAAGGATGTCTACGATGGTCCACGAGACTTATGTCTCTCACTAATGATGATGTCTTCTGGTACAACCGTGTGTACGATGGTGTGCAGATTATCGACTCTTGTGGTGAATTCTCCAATGTGCCTCTTCTTGGTAAATATGGTGGGATTAACTACAACCCTATTTTGGCACGTCGTCAGCTTGGGTTCCCCCTAAAGGATAAACCCAATAACATTCTGTTAAAGGGTGTGTTCTTTCAGGAGGGTAAAGATCCCCAAGGCTTGAAGGGCAAGATGGTCCGCGCCTGGCACAAGATCCATAAGAAAGGAAGGAATGAGCTAGTCCTGAAGAATTGTATCGCTTTGGAACCTTATACTGCTTGGGTTAGGAGGAGAGCTTCCGAATACCTCATGCCGTACGAGTATCCGAGACCTACACCTTTGGTTGTGGCTGAGCTTTCAACCCTCCCTGACCAAGGAGTAGAGGAGTTGAGAGATGAAGATCGTTCACGTGCTTGGATCCGTGAACGAGAGGAGTTGCTTCAGCAGATCAAGGAGAAGGATGCTTTGATTGAGTTCCTCGAGCATCAGGTTATTGATGATCCTGATGATGCCTGGACTTCTCTACTTCCTCAGTCTTCCAAATTTTGGAAAAGGAAGTACGATCGACTCGCCAAGGAGAAGGCAGATATGGAGGCAGCCTATGAGGAAGAGGTGAAGAGGCTTCGTGCATCTTATCTTCCAGTCTCTCAAGCTTTAGATGATTGTTTCTAGGGATCCATAGGATGATCATTTTCCTATTCCCTTGTATTTGGTTACCAAAGCTGTACTTCCTTGATGTAAAAGTATTTTCCAGATATTATTGAGATTGTATTTCCATATGTGATAAAAGCTTAATATTTCCAATATTTGCAAATAGGACTCTAAAGTTCCTCTGAAATAAAAACAAATCATATGCACAAGCATTGCATGCATCATACGCATAAGCAGGTTTTGCTCCAGGCTTCTTGTCCTTTGGTCTAATTATGTGTTCTTCATTTATTTTGAAGACAAGCTGACTCACCGGTACTACACCAGAGCCAACTCATCGAAACTGATGGATCATTTGGAACAAGAGAACCGCGAGCTGAAGGAGGAAGTAGCCAAATTGACTGCCCTGATGGAGTCATTCATGGCTGCCCAAAGCCAGTCTTCTCCGATACCCTCAACTCCTCCCTAGAGGACGGTCATTTCTGAGATCGTAACTTCTACTGTGCCTGCTGCAACAGCCCACTTTGCGCCATCTATGCCAGCCGGGTTCCCGTGGGGAATGCCTGCCAATTTTGTGCCAGAGGGTTTTGCTCCTACTCTTGCTTCTTTGCCGGCATCTAGCCCGGTCCTTTCAGTGCCACCTCCCGTTGTGCACACATTACCAAGAGTTGAAGATACCATCTACCATTCTAAACCATCTGAGGGTCCAGATGTTTATGAGAAGATGGATGACATGAAAGACCAATTTCTTGAGCTTCGCAAGGAACTGAAGACCCTAAGAGGGAAAGACCTCTTTGGTAAAAGTGTTGTTGAGTTGTGCCTTGTGCCCAACGTGAAGATCCCTATTAAACTCAAAGTACCTGAGTTTGAGAAGTATAAGGGAAACACATGCCCTCTCAGCCATCTTGTGATGTATGCTCGCAAGATGTCGACACAGACTGATAATGACCAATTGCTCATCCACTATTTCCAGGACAGTCTGTCCGGTGCCGCTCTCCGGTGGTACATGGGTCTGGAAAGTTCGAACATCCGCTCTTTCAACGATCTTGGCGAGGCCTTCGTCAAGCAATATAAATATAATATGGATATGGCTCCTGATAGGGACCAGTTGAGGGCAATGTCCCAGAAAGAGAAAGAGACCTTCAAAGAATACGCCCAGAGGTGGCGCGAGTTGGCAGCTCAGATAGTGCCACCCCTTGAGGAGAAAGAGATTACCAAGATCTTTTTGAAGACCTTTAGTTCCTTCTACTATGAGAGAATGATAGCCAGTGCTCCCTCAGACTTCACCGAGATGGTGAATATGGGAATGAGACTGGAAGAGGGGGTCCGTGAAGGACGTTTGACTCGAGATAAAGGCTCTTTAACAAAGAGATATAGAAGCTTTGCGAAGAAGAAGGAGTGAGAGGCACATGCTGTGTCTTCCCATGTCAAGAGAAGACCCTCTATGAAGAGGAAGATTGCCCGCCCCATTAGCAACCAGCATCAGGTGGCTCATATAGCACCTGTTTTCAGGGAAGCCCAACATTATCAACAACAATCTCAGCAATATCAGCAACAACAGCAGCGTCCACAACAGCAGGCCTACCAGCCTCGAAACAACAACAATGCCAGCACCAGCTATGAGAGGAAGAGGGTCATTTTTGATTCGATTCCGATGACTTATGCTGAACTCTATCCGTCCCTGATTGATAGAAAGTTAATTACTCCACGAGACCCTCCCGCTGTACCTACTAACCCTCAGTGGTGGTACAAGCCTGAGCTTCACTGTGTATATCATTCTGGTGCTCCCGGACATGACGTGGAGAATTGCTATCCCTTGAAGACCAAGGTGTAAGACCTTGTGAGAAGTGGGATTTTGTTTTTCGAGGACGTAGGTCCGAATGTGAAGAAGAACCCGTTGCCCGAGCATGGGAAATCTGTCAATATGGTCCAGGGCTGCATGGCAAGTACAAAGTCAAGTACGTCAGTCATATCCGACAATCTCTGGTCGAGATGCATCGTTTGCTATGTGATTATAGCCATTATGAACATGACCACGATAGATGTCGAGTCTGTTCTGTTAATCAGAGAGGTTGTTGTCAGGTGCGCAAGGATGTTCAGGAAATGCTGGACGAGGGAGTCATTGAGATCCTTCAAAACAGAAATGTTGACGAAGATGATGTTGAAGTCAACGTAATTTATCCGGTTTTCCGGATACCTGAGCCTGTTGTCATCAAGTATGATGGTAGCAAGCAAAAGGTTTCTCCTGCTCTGACTATTAAGCCAGCCAGCCCTGTACCGTACTCTTCTGAGAAGGCGGTCCCTTATCGTTACAACGCCGTAGCACTGGAGAATGGGAAAGAGGTGCCCTTGCCCTCTTCATCTGTTGTTAATATCGCCGACGTTAGTGGCTTGACCCGGAGTGGTCGTATTTTCTCGGTTCCACCAAAGCTGCAAGCTGAAGCTCGAAGGAATGATAATGCTGATTTTGCTGAAACTGTGAGCACTCCGAATCCGGCACTTGTTGTTAAGCCCACCTCTATATTGAGAACTCCTGCTTCTGCTAGCCCGAGTGGCAATGCGAAAGAAGATTGTGATGAGATGTTAAGGCTCATCAAGAGAACTTAGTACAACGTTGTAGATCAGGTTCTGCAAACGCCATCCAAAATCTCTATACTATCATTCAGAACCACTCTGAGAAGCTCTGCAGAAGGTGTTGGATGTGGCGTATGTAGATCACGACGTCACAATAGAACAATTCGACAGTATTGTTGCAAACATCACTGCTTGTAACGATTTAAGTTTTTGTGATGCTGATCTCCCCGAGGAGGGAAGAGACCACAACTTGGCATTACACATATCTATAAGTTGCAAGGATGATTCCATGTCCAATGTGTTGATGGACACTGGGTCATCATTGAATATATTGCCAAAGTCCACTCTTGCAAAGTTATCATATCAGGGGCCTCCCATGAGGCAGAGTGGAGTAGTTGTGAAGGCTTTTGATGGGTCGCGTAAAATTGTGATTGGAGAGGTTGATCTCCCAGTCAAAATTAGACTAAGTGATTTCCAGATTACCTTCCAGGTTATGGATATTCACCCATCATATAGTTGTCTCTTAGGCAGACCATGGATTCACGAGGCAGGCGCCGTGACATCCACCCTACACTAGAAACTGAAGTTTGTGAAAAACAAGAAGCTGGTGGTGGTAGGGGGAGAAAAGGCTCTCCTAGTTAGCCATTTGTCTTCCTTCTCTTATATAGATGCTGTGGATGAAGTTGGAACCCCGTTCCAAGCTTTATCTATTGCTGAACCTGTTAAGAAGGGAACTTCTTCGTTTGCTTCCTATAAAGAGGCGAAGTTGGCCATTGAACATGGTGCAACTACTGGATTAGGGAAAATGATCAAGTTGGAAGACAACAAGTCCCTGGCTGGCATAAGCTATTCTTCTAGGGTCTTCAACAAGCAAGGGTTGTTCAAGAGTGGTGGATTTATCCACACTAGTCAAGACGAAGAGGCTGCTGCCATTTTGGAAGAGGATGCAGAGGATTCTGGCAACTTTTTTGTTCCTGGAGGGATCTGAAATAATTGGGTCGCTGTGGATATTCCAACAGTTATCCATAAGTCAAAGTAATGTTCATTGTGTTTAAAAGCCATTCTCTCATGCCAAAAGGAGAAGTGATGACATTGTTGGTGCATAAATACAATGATATTTTCATTCAATAAACTCATGTTAAATGTTTGTTTTTCCAATTATTTTCCCTTTTCACTTTTTTGAATGAAATTCGTGATCACATATGTTGATGTTTTTGATTGGCTGCATTTTGTGTTAAAACACTAATTGTACTCTGATGTCTTGACTGATGTCATGACATGCTTGAGTAGTATGCTGCAGGATTAGCTAATACAGGATTTACTGAATGTCAAACTGGATGTTATGACATTCATCCCTGACAGCAGATACTGAACTATAGAATAGTTGGTTTTTCTGTTATAGCTCAGTATTTATTTCAGTCTGTTTTTCAGAAGAATAACAGACCTAGCATATAGCCTATTGTCTAAATGTCAAACTGAATGTTATGACATTCATCCCTGACAGCAGATACTGAAGTATAGACTGGTTGGTTTTTTCTGTTACAGTTCAGTATTTATTTCAGTCTGTTTTTCAGGAGAATAACAGACCTAGCATATGGCCTATGTTCTGGACGTCAAACTGAATGTTATGACATTCATTCCTGACTGCATATGCTAAAGCGTAGGCTAGTTAGTTTTTCTATTTCAGTATTTTTCTCAGGCTATTTTTCAGGAATCTAACAGCTGAGCTAAATTCCAGGAAACTAACAACTGAGCTACAATTAATAGACCTAACAAATAGCCTATTTGTTAGCACCCTAATATGTGGAAATTACGTTAACTTGCTTAACCTTAATTTTAGGAAATACAAGTACAAGGCCCAAGTGATGCATTATAAAAGGATGGCAATCATACTTTCAGCAACTTAGGGGTTTGAAGCGTGAAAGATTTATTATACCATCATATTTCACTGCTGTATTTTATTTGTGTCTTGTATTAGGTTTAACTTGTGAGCCAAGCAATTATCACCTAGATGATTGCATTGGACTAGGGTGTTCATTGAGTTGTAAGTGTTGTGTCACTCTAAGCTTTTAAGCGTGAGTGTTGTGTTTCTTGATTAAAGCTGTTAAGCACAATCAAGAGTTGTTTGAAGTATGACTTCGCCATTAACTTTAAACTAATTAAAGGTTGTAATCACTGTGGTGATTGAGGGGGAGTGAGTAGGAACTCTGGTCTTAGTTTAAGATTGAAATTGCATTGGGTAGGTCTTAAGTGATAGGATTAAACAGTTAGTTTAAGTCCTGAATTAATACTGCTTATAGTGGATTTCCTCCCTGGCTTGGTAGCCCCAAAATGTAGGTGTGTTTGTCACCGAACTAGGTAAACAATTGTCTGTGTTATTTACTATCCTTTACATTTACGTTCTGCATCATTCTTGTCTGCGCAGAATTGGATGTCATAACATCCAGTGTGACATCGATAGTCTGTTACTAGAATTTCAATTGGCATCAGAGCAGGCACCCTGCCTGTTAATTTCTGGGTGAGATCTAGGGACGTTACTTTCTAGTACCATGGACAAGGATGTAGGATTCTCAAATAGACCACCCATGCTGGATGGTTTTAACTATGATGACTGGAAACCTCGTATGATAGCCTTCTTGAGTTCTCTGGATAGCAAGGTCTGGAGAGTTGTCAACAAAGGATGGGAACATCCAACGAAGACAGGTAAAGATGGAATCATTATGAAAATTCCTGAAGAAGAGTGGGACAAGGAGCAAGAGGCATTAGCCCTTGGAAACTCCAATGCCTTGAATGCACTGTTCAATGGGATAAATAAGAACATCTTCAGACTGGTGCATCACTGTGAGCTGGCTAAAGAAGTTTGGGATACTCTCAAAACAACTCATGAAGGTACCTCCAAGGTAAGGATGTCTAAACTTCAGATGCTGACTACTAAGTTTGAAAATCTGAGGATGAAAGAGGATGAGACTATTCATGACTTCCACATGAATGTTCTTGAAATTGCCAACACTTCTGGAGGCTTAGGAGAGAAAATGTCTGAAGAAAAACTTGTAAGAAAGATTCTCAAATCATTGCCCAAGAGATTTGCCATGAAGGTTACTGCTATAGAAGAGGCTCAAGATATCTGCAATATGAAGGTTGATGAGCTTATTGGTTCTCTCCAAACTTTTGAAATGGGCTTGTGTGAGAATGTTGAAAAGAAAAACAAAAGCATAGCTTTCGTATCAAATACTGAAGAGGATTCAGAAGAAGGAAGTATTGGAGGTGATGAAAGCATATCAGAAGCTATATCCATGCTTGGAAGACAGTTCAATAAGTTCATAAAGAAGGTTGATCAAAAAGGTAGACCAAATGTCAAGAACTCTTCATCTGACATTTGTAGAAGATCAAAATCTGAAGAAAAGTTCAACCAAGGCAAGGGAATCCAGTGTCATGGATGTGAAGGTTTTGGACACATTAGAACTGAATGTCCTACCTACCTCAAGATGCAAAAGAAGGGACTATCTGTCACCTGGTCCGAGGGAGACTCTGAGAGTGAATCTGAAGGAGAATCTGCTAAACATGTCACTACACTAACTAGTGTTTGTGCCTCTGATGATGACTCAAGTGGAGATGAACTTACATTTGATGAACTTGCTGCTTCATATAAAGAGCTATGTCTCAAAAGTGCAGAAGTGTGTATACAAGGAGAAAAGCAGAAGAAACTCATCAAGGAGCTGGAAGCTGAGAAAAAGAAGCATCTGACAGTCATAGATGGTCTAAATGGTGAGATAACCTTGCTGACCTCTAAGCTAGAACAAATGACAAAATCCATCAGAGTGCTGAATAAAGGAACTGACACTTTGGAAGAGATTCTAAAGGTGGGACAGAAGTCAGGAACCATGTCTGGTTTAGGCTTTGTTAAGAAATCCTCAACTGAACTCAAAAGGATGAAGTTCAGAAAATCAAGCAGAAGTCACAACCAATGTCACAACATCAGGGAAACAGGAGGAGTAACCATCAGAAGAAGAAATTTCAGAGATGGAGATGTCACTATTGTGGTAGATTTGGTCATATAAAACCCTTCTGCTACATGTTGCATGGTTATCCTAACCAGACCCCTCAAGTTAGACCTAAGCAGAAGGCATCTAAGCATTATGCCCCCATCAAGAAACAACAATGGGTTGCTAGATTAGCTCACACAGCTCTAAGGGCATCTACCAGAGAAGACTGGTATTTTGATAGTGGCTGCTCAAGACATATGACTGGTATGGAAAACTTATTGGTGGATATACAACCTCATACCACCAATTATGTGACCTTTGGTGATGGTGCTAAAGGAAAAATCAAAGGGGTTGGTAAGCTGGACAGTCCTGGAGTTCCAGAACTGAATAATGTTCTGTTAGTAAAAGGACTAACTGCTAATCTCATCAGCATAAGCCAGCTATGTGATCAAGGTTTCTATGTTCAGTTCACTAAGGAAGTATGTGTTGTGATGAATGGAGATAATCAGGAAGTTATGAGAGGATCCAGATCCAAAGATAACTGCTATCTATGGGAACCTAAAGTCTCAAACTACTCCTCATTGTGCTCCTTAGCCAAGGAAGATCAGGAGGTGAGGCTGTGACATAGACGACTTGGACATCTTCATTTAAGAGGAATGAAGAAGATCATATCCAAGGAAGCAGTTAGAGGAATCCCAAAGCTGCTTATTGATGAAGGAAGAGTCTGTGGAGAATGCCAGGTTGGCAAGCAAACCAAGATGTCACATCCTAAGTTAGGACATTCTACAACATCCAAAACTCTGGAACTCTTGCACATGGACTTAATGGGACCTATGCAGGTTGAAAGTCTTGGTGGGAAGAGATATGCGTATGTGGTTGTTGATGACCATTCCAGATACACATGGATAAGCTTCATCAGAGAAAAATCAGATGCATTTGATGTCTTCAAAGATCTGTGCATCAGACGCCAAAGGGAAAAGGATAGTTGTGTTATCAGAATAAGGAGTGACCATGGGAAGGAGTTTAAAAACTCCAAGTTTGATGATTTCTGCTCATCTGAAGGAATAAGTCATGAGTTTTCCTCACCTATTACTCCTCAGCAAAATGGAATAGTTGAAAGGAAAAACAGAATTATTCAAGAATCTGCAAGAGCTATGATTCATGCAAAGAAGCTTCCTATGCACTTTTGGGTTGAAGCTATGAATACAGCTTGTTATGTTCACAATAGAGTTACCTTGAGAAAGGGAACCTCTTCCACTCTGTATGAAATATGGAAAGGCAGAAAACCTACGGTGAAGTACTTTCATATCTTTGGAAGCAAATGTTACATTCTTACAGATCGTGAACAGAGAAGGAAAATGGACCCCAAAAGTGATGAGGGTATATTCCTGGGATACTCTACTAACAACAGAGCTTACAGAGTCTTCAACTCCATAACCAATGTCCTGATGGAATCCATAAATGTGATTGTGGATGATAAAGATGAAGGATCCAATGTCATAGAGGATGCTGGAACATTCCTTGAGACTTCAACAGACATACCAGTCAAGACTGAAGAGGTATAGGATACTCCTCCTGAACTTGAGGTAGATGCATCCAACAAGGTGCCTTCTATCAGGATTCAGAAAGATCACCCTAAGGATCTTATCATAGGGGATCCCAATAGTGGTGTGACTACCCGATCAAGGGAGAATAGCTCAAATTCCTATTTTGTATCCAAGGTTGAACAAAAAAATGTGAAAGAAGCCCTGACTGATGAATATTGGATCAATGCTATGCAGGATGAACTGGAGCAGTTCAAAAGGAATGAAGTATCGGAGTTAGTTCCACGACCTGAAGGGACTAACATCATTGGTACCAAGTGGATTTACAAGAACAAGTCTGATGAGAAAGGAGTAATCACTAGGAATAAAGCAAGACTAGTGGTACAAGGGTATACTCAAGTTGAAGGGGTTGACTTTGATGAGACTTTTGAACCTGTTGCAAGGCTTGAGTCAATAAG